>NC_029786.2:4810711-4820161 GCF_000816755.2 Arachis ipaensis | reverse complement strand
ATTATTAAATTTGACATAATAAAATAATTAAATTTTATTACAATAAATAAATAATAATTATAAAATACTAAATACTTATTTTGTTGGACCATGAAGAGTTCTCGACCATCGGAGAGATTTCGGGAAAGAATCAAGCGAGAGAACATAAGATGAGGAGACACCATATCCAACTCAAAACCTTAAGATGTCAAGTTAATGGATTTCTTATCTTATAAACTCCTCACTCTTCCTTACTTTCTTTGATGTGGGACTAACTTCATGCACTCCGCACACTTGCAACATTAACATATTTTTATATACAATAATTAATTACTAACTGAATTTTTATATATACGTATGTAACATGTGATTGAAATTAAAAATATAACCATGAAGATAACCTCATAAGCTAATAATTTATAAAAGAGTAGAACATATTGCATGCAGGACAAGGTCAAGGTAGGTTTGAGACTTGAGATCATTTATATTTGTCTTTAATTTTAAGATTTATATTAGGGTATATTATTTTGTTTGAGATAACATTACAGCAAAATATTTAACAGATAAATCTAATATGTAAATTTACATATGAAATTTATTTACAAATTGTATTTCTATTTTTTGCTCAACAAAATTTATCACAGATAAAATTGTAAAAATATATTATATTCGCAACCATTCAACCGAAAAATAAATAAATAAGAGACGACGGAAACGAGGTCAACCTCTTTTATTCAAAATAATTTGGACTAAACTCAGCACTGGTAATTATTCAAAAGGAAGATAATTAAAAATAATAAAAATTAAACGATTGAAGCTTAAGATAGATGGAAGTAGTAGTGGGGTGTTGAAATATGAGAAAAATAAATAAATAAAAAACAGCACAAGACCAAGACCTTTTACTTTTGGTTTGAGTTTCCTATTTTGACCAAATGAATAAATATATTAATTAACTTAAAATAAAAATAAAAAAGGGCATGCGTGCACCATATGGCTAAAGTTGCTCCTCCTCTTATGTGCATAAAATCGAATCCATTATTATTGTTTGTGAAAATTATTGAACCAAATAGAAATTAAAATAGGTGTCAGAATGGAATGATCGGCGAAAACTCAGGTGAAGTCGACTTTATGTGAAGTTGATACTGAGAGTCGTTGGATGAAAATTTAGTCAAATCAGTCAAATCATCTAACGGCTCTTAAGTATCAACTTCACGTGAAGTCGACTTCACCTGAGTTTCCACCTTAATGATTATGATGCAAGGTTGTAAGAACCAAATCCGTAATGAACCGGTAAGGTAATTGATTTAATAATTCAGTGGTTTAACTGAAGTTTAATCAAAATTTAATATATAATTATAAAAATTTAAATTTAATAATTTTTAATTTAATAAAATTTAAAATTTTATAATTTTACATAATAAATTTTTATAATTTATTATTAAAAATTTACAAACAATTTTAAACATCAAAATTTATAATTAAAAAAAGAAAAAGTATAGATAAATAATAATTTTTGTGAACAATGTGAATAATAGACTTAATAAAATAAAAATATATTACATTCTTAAATTATTCACCTAAATCTTATTATATAGATAATCATATGCACTCCTAATAAATTGAACATCCGTTGTTCATATTGTTTAAAAAAGTCATTGGTTACCTAATATTACCCTTAAAAAAAAAAATCAAAACACACACAAACACATAATATTCTACTACTAAAAAAAATAACATTAACAAATTAAACAAATGTTATTCCTCCAACTTTTTACCAAGTAGTTATTCCTGTCAATCGAAAACTAATTCTCGATTAACCGGTCAAACTAATCGGTCAAACTAGCTGGTCTGATTTAATTTTCAGAATCATGGTACGATGAGAAAAGTTTGTAATTAATAAAGTGCATGCTAGAACTAATTATTCTTGACTTATCAGGTTGGAAATATCATGAGCAACAAAAAAAATAACATACTAGTTTGTGGTTCTAAATTGCAGTCTAAAATTTTATAAATACAAAAAATTAAAAAAAGTGAAAAGTTTCTTAGTTAAATATATAATTTTCACGATGAATCGAAATTAAAAGCTAAAATCAGTCCTTAATTGTTTTATTAAATATAATTTTTATCATTTTTTCTTGATCTCACTTAAAATATATATAATAACAAATGTTATTTGACAAAATAATTAAAAAGATTAAAAAAAATCTATTTTCGTCAATAAATATATAAATAAATAATGAAAGTTTACATCAACGTGTGATTCATGTGTGAACATTTTTTTTATTGTTTAGAAAAATAGGTTATTTTTATATTTATTTATATCTTTTAAGCATATTTTTGACATTGTCATAAAAAAAGCATGAGACTGGAACTTAACACAAAACTACCGTTGTTTTTACTTAACTGCTACTACATAATTATCATATGTAGCAGAGTTACTCAATACTCAAACAAAATGTACCTTGCCAAATAAATTTAAACATTTTCTTACACACCCTTCTCACCCCTTTTGAGATTTTTTGAGCTTGTTAATGTTATGGCTTTATTTGTTCTCCATTTTGTTTTTAATTAAAAAAAACTTTAAGTGGAAGAGACGAACCGTGTGTTCTCAGGCCAAATTCCGACACATCACAACTCACAAGTGTGTTTGGAGTTTGGACTAGGTTTTAGTGCTCTATACTTCTAGAGGCTAATCCTTTTTTTTTTTGTCATACATCTTAATACACAAAGCTTTTTTTCTTTATGGTTTTCATATAACCACTTTCTAGTTATAACTTATAACTAAGATTTAAATCCTGATAAACTCTCTAGTAAGGCATACACAAGTATCACTAGACCAAGTCTTGAAGTGAAGAGAGTAACCTTGTCCTCTTTCAAATATCTTCAAAAGAACCACCTTGTTTTTCATCTTGAAATAAGATTGAGGTAGAAAAAAAAAAAACTAAATACAAATTAGAATAAGATCGTTCAGAAGGAAAAATGACAAAAAAAATCAAATCCGTGGAAACCCTAAAAAAACCCGCGACAGAGAATAAAATGGGAATTCTGGAATAAATGGGGACAGAGATGAAAATTGAAATACGCTCATGATAACTCACTAAATTTTCGTTAGTATAAAATTACTAAAATATCCTTTATATATATATAAACACACAAGTTAACGGAAAATTCTAAATCTCTATCTGTTTAATTTTTTTTTAAATAAATTAATGATGTGTATAATATTTAAATTTGCACCAACTAATTATTCAAATTTGTATTATTATAGAAAGAGAGTACTTTCACCAAGTTATGATCCTCGATCAAGATTTGTTCTCCCCTCTTCATAACCTACTCTGCGCCTCCTTTACCCCGAACCACTTTATACTTCTTATTTCAGATAGATGAATACTGAGCTTATTACTCTGCACAATAATCATGTCCTTTTAATCATTGAGAAGAAGGCTCTTAAATTTAACCAAAGGGTTGAAGTGATTCTGAAACCGTGATTTTTGGTTGTATAATTTCTGCCTAGTCACTTAAGGTGAATAAATTTGTCCATCATTGTTCCTTTTTCACTCTTATGTAATTAATTTATATTGTTTATATCTTTCTGCAATTCATGAATAGTTTGATGATGATTTCTCCTATGTAACAGATTTTCGTCTTTTGCATTAGCTCTTTTTCGTAATATTTTTCTATTGTTACTGCAACATAGTTCCAAACAACAAAGATAAGCACTGGGTCACGTTGTTATCATTTTTTATTCTCCAAATTGTGCCTTCAAAAATTATTTTATCTTCTTTGGAGTTCCGACACAGTTCTAGCACACCGGCGCCTGCCGCCTGTATCAGCGTCCTCCATCCACCGCAGCACCCCCGTCCCCTTTCTTTTTGCCCTGTTATAGTTCTATTCTTCCAGATTCTGGTCCATTTTCCTGTTTAATTTTACTAAGTTTGATTAATTTGGTTAATTATTTGATTTTGGAGCGAACACACTTGGGCCCAACTTCTCAAAGTGCTTCATTCATCTTCGAATTAACTTGAGGCAAACACTTTTGTGGCCCAATTTCTCATTCCCCATTTATTTATTTATTTATTTTTATCTATTAATGTCTTTTGTCTATTTGTCTCTCTCTATTTTTTTTTTGGTCTTACAGAACATACACACTCTCCCTCAGTCTAACCCAAAATTCGAACCCTTTTCAATTTTATATTGTATTGTTTGAACTCAATAAATGAGACCCAAAAAAAAAATCTTATTATAAATGGATCAGTACTTTTCTATCTCTACTGAATAGGTTACATGAGAAGTTCATATTTTGGACCTATATATTGAAAATGGACTTATGGTTGTTGCTGTAATTATTGAGATTGTGTGATCCTTTTTATCCACTATAATGTATCTGATTTTGCTGCCATATGCTTACCGATTCAATTGAATTGTGCGTAAACATTGCTGTTTAGAATTATGTTCATCATACTATCATGCTATTCTTGAGTTTGAATTGCAGTTTGTTTGCTTATCTGATATATTGTTCACATATTGCTGCTGGGATTCCTGAGGTTGAGTTGCATTTTGATTAACTGTTTTTGAAACTTAGTTCTTTCTCCAACCATTAATCTGCGTTGATTGTGATTGTGTTTTTACCTGTAGGAACAAGATATGATTTTGTTATTGTTATTCATTCATCCATTGCCTCAAAGATTCTGTTGTTCTTTGTGTTTCTTTTCTGCTCATTTTTTTGTTTACGTCCTTTGATGCTTTTTGTTTACCTCGAGATCTGAAATGTTGCTGTCCTTTTTTGTTTATGTTGATCTGTTTTTTTTTTAAATTTTGTCCATATGAAAATTATTAGCTAAGTAGAAGCTTTGTTGTGCTTTTGTTAGATTTGGTTGTTCCTTTGGTTTGGACAGGAGGGATAAAAAAATCAGACTTTGATTAAAACTGAATTTTTGGTTAAAAAATCTGATTTTAAAATTGGATGTTAAAAATAAAACCAGATTTTTAATTTGGATATTAAAAAACTGGATTTAACATCAGGTTAATAAATGACACCAGATTTAAATATTAAACCCGCTATGAAATAGTTTTTTGTTTCTTCAAACCCGTTTTAAACCAGTGTCTCTTTTTAATCCGGTTCCAGTTTGGTATCATGAACCATAAAATTGGTTCTAAAGTGGATCTTGTTTGGATTTTTGAAAATCCAAACCATGGCGACCCCTACCCAAATGTTATGATACTGAATTTTTCTCCCTTTGATTATGAATGATCTGCTTCTTTACATGCAAAATAGACCTGTTACGTACCATTCAGACTTTTGCAACATTTACAAAATTAATTAAAGATACCTGAAAAAGTTGTTGCTATAGATAGGTTGAATAAGTATCAATTTTTAATGAGTCTTACCCCCAATCTTTGGTTTACGGCCTCAACACCGGGATGACTGATTTAGGGAAAATTTAATACGATAGATATTTACATCTCAAATGTTTCTATTTAACAACTTCTCTAATGCTCGATTTGCTCAGGTTACATTAATTTCTCATCTTACTTAGACAAATATTTGTTGGGGATGAAAAGTTGTTGCCATGTCATCTTTAACACCACAGAGTTTGTCTCCTTTATTAGCACCTTTGAAAGTTGATAACAGACTTGTCATGATTATTTAATTTCATTTATTTATTATTATTCAGCAACAAAATTGCTATATAATGTCTTAGATGTTGTTTGAAACTTGATTGATATAATTGGTATAGTCATTGTGCACTATTTGGTTTTCCATTGTCATTCTATTGCTGGTTCTCTAATGACCTTGTGTTGTGTTAAGGAATAATCAAATGCCAAGGAAACCTCGGTACACCGTTAGTAATGCAACCGGACTTGTAGCTGGCCCTAATAGTCAAACCCACGCTACTCCGGTGAGTTATTTAATGCACCAGTTTTTTAGAATGTTCATTTGCCTTTTAGTGTATACACTTCTTCAATATAATTTGTGGAAAAATCGAATAAAATAAATTGATGTTCTAACTACTTTGTTTTTAGAAACGGATGGAATGCATGATACGGGAGCAGAAACTTCAAGTGCACAGCGACGTGCAAGAGCCCCTCCACCTCCACGTTCCGGCAACGGTGCTCGACAATCCCGTGTTAATGCTGTACCCTTTCGACCACCTCGCAATGAAACACAGATGGCTTCGTCAAGTGACATTGGGGACGCTCGAGCTCCTGCGACAAATAGAAAGCATCCACCGGATTCACATGAAGGTGTAGATGACCATTCAGAAGATGAAGACTATGACCCGGAGGCGGATGAGATCGAGTCATTCGATGACCATCTAGATAACATGTTTGCCGCATATGAAGTTGAACGTCAAGGCAATGCCAATAGCAAAAAAAAAGGACACTGATTATTGGGTTGTTGATGTCATAGGTATTCTTCTGATGCTTGCTTCTTAGTAAATGTAATGATTCTTCTCCGTGCATTATATTCTCTTAGTAAACTAACATATGAAGTTTGTTCATTGCTGTTAGAAAATGGTGTGATCTCTTCTATGTAGCTGACTGTTAAGGAGGCATTAGCACTTCCTCCTGGAAAGAAGATAGTTCTACACCATAACAGAGAGTTGCAACAAGTTGGTCAGGCAGCGGGCTTATTGAGCGGGTTCTTGGAGACATTGGGGTCTGATTTTCAACAATTACCAATTTGTGCAAAGAGTTGGAAGACAATGAGCAAGGCTTCCAAGGAGCATGCGTATGACCAGGTTAAGGTAATGTTTACTCTTTTGTTTGATAAAGTAAGGCGCTACCAATGCTCGGTGTAAATTGCTATTTTTTTACATATTAAATGAACAATAGAAGGAAAGATTAAGACGCACACACATGATATCGACCATACAGATTTTTATAGAATATTCAATAAATTTCTAAGGAATTTTTTGTATAATTTAAATTGCACTATATAATTATACAGCTTAATCCCCAATTAATCTGATCCTTCGTGTATAGCAATGTAACTAATAATTGTAGTAATAGTAATAACAACAATAATGATAAAACTTATAAACCTCATGAGAATGTTAAAGCTGCTCCTATTGCTATTAATTAGAGAGTGACTAGCTATTATTTATGATTTTCGGTTAGATGAAAATGCCTGAGGAAAATAAAATTGGAACACATCTGCACAAGTTGATTATGTTACCGTCCTAACTTTGAAATTTTGAATGTTTATGTGGTTTTAATTTTTCCTTGAGAGATTATTTCATTGTTTCCTTTCTACGGGGATGCTGTTTTTTTTGTGCAGCAACTCTCTGTTAGTAGGTGGATACACAATTGGTTTTCTATTTTATTTGTTTTAGTCTGGTAAATTAGAGAAGGATAGTGCATGTTGGGTTTCTTGTAGTTGACTTCTGTGAATTTTGTTGTCGAGAATTGTTGATGTCATAAAGTATGTCTTTTGATAATACATAAGTCTGTTTGAGGTGGTTAATTATTATATGTTGTCTTTTGATCTGAACTACTTGTAGCGAGTCTTCCACTATGAGGACGATAAAAGAGGGTGGATAAAGCGGGGAATTTTACAAAGAATAAGAAGCTGCTGGAGGAATTCAAGAAATCATTTGTTCCATAAGGTTTATGACGAAGAACTAACTTTTGAGGAAAATATCAAGCGTAAGCCAGTAGGAATAGAGGCAAATCACTGGAAAAAGTTTCTTCAATATTGGTTGGACGATGACACGAAGGTAACAAATATGTAGTTGAAATTTTATTGTATGCGATTTTAAATGGTAATGAACTACTACTAAATATGCTGAATTTATTGTGATAGTGGAAAAACTACTACCCAAAAGTTCATCACCTTATCACTTTTTTTGTTTCCTGAAGTTGTACGCTCAAGGCTGATTTATAAAATTATTAACAGTGTAGTAATTTATCCCGATAACATTTATTTTTCTTCGTTTTATGTGTAGGAGAAGTGTAGAAAAAATGCTGTTAATCGTTCAAAGCAACAATACACACATACCGGAGGTTCTAAAACGATGGCAAGAAAGAGACACGAAAAAGTAATTAATTTAACTTCAGTTCAAGAATATTGACGTGTTTCTGGTAATACAGTATTGTGTTTAATTCAAATGTGTGTTGATAATTGTTATAGGAGCAATGACAGGGAAGGCCTATTGGGAGAGGATAGGGATGGAACATGAGTCATAAAAAAAAGAATGGAAAATATAGGAATGAAGAAGCGCGTTTGGTTGGGGTAAATCATGTTCATTACTTTTTCAAATTTTCCTTTGCAATTACTATTATTGAATTTAGATTAGTGTAAATCCGGACCTCACATGTTTGCAGGAAGCAATTGAACTTATTGAGAGCCAAGACCCCTCTAGCAAGGAATTTTCACAGAATGATTCCCTTGCACAAGTGCTTGGAAAAGAGCGCCCAAGAAGAGTTCGTGGACTCGGTATTGGTACATGTCCGAGTCGGTGTTTTCGTAACATTCCAGAGTAGTCGGACTACGGTGTACAGATTGAGGAGTATCAGATGGAGATTGTGAAACTCAAGGCGGAGGCAGCAGAAGTTAAGGCGGAGGCAGCATAACTCAAGGCAGTAGCAGCAGAGGAAAAGGCAAAGAGACAGAGAATGGAGACAGAGGCAGCTGAAGGGAAGGCAAAAATACAGGCAATGGGAGATTTGTTGACATACGTAATCCAGCAATAAGGAGGTAATTTGCCACCTGAAATAGCTGCGGGTTTGGATTCTTTGAGAAGTGCACCAATCTCATCCCATGCAAGATGATGTGTGGGCACTAATGATTTGACTTATCAGTGTTGGAATCGGAATACTCTTTTATTATTTACTTTCGTAATGACTTTTGAGATATTTATTTGTAGTTTTTTATTTTGTTGACTTTATTTGTAGTTTACAGTAATGGATGCACTGGATGCAAATTATCGTTATAATGATTCACTTTTGCAAAATTAATTATGTTTTGTTTCGTGTATTATTTTTGGATTGGCTGTTGGTTATTTTAATAAGTTAATGCAATTAAGTGGATGAACATATAAAGAATAAAAGAGTTGTCATATTCTATTATAAATTCTGGTTTTTTTCTTAAAAAAAAGTGTTACTCGACATTTGGCAGCGGTTTTAAATCCGTTGCTATATTCATAACAGGATTAGTAAACGTATGGCATTTTGCAGCGGTTGACAACCGCTGCAATCTCCCTTAAATCATATTTTCACGATTTAGTAGCGGATGAAACCGCTGCAAAATAATTTCGCTGCAAAATACTATCTTTCAGCGGATTTATCAACCGTTGCTATCCATTTGGCAGCGGTTAAAAACCGCTGCTAATCCTATACATAACCGCTGCTATCTGTCGGATGTGGTGTAGTGCGCTGTGCGCAGGGAGAAATTAAACGGGAACGGATGGAGCGGAGACGAAGAACAATTTCCTAAACAGAAGCATTACCTTGTGCTCTCTAAGTCTT
>NC_029786.2:4766436-4810540 GCF_000816755.2 Arachis ipaensis | reverse complement strand
TGGTCCATAGAATTGGACCTCTCCTCTTGACTTTTTCGGCTTGGATCTTGCTAAACACTATTGAATTTCTTTTTGGTCATACATCATCTTATTAATTATTATAGTAGGGTGCAAGATCCCGATATATTTCTTTTGGACTTGTAATTACTTTTTTTTGGTGTACTGTAATTACTTCTTTTATTAGGCCTTTTGTGGCTATCCAAGAAAAAACACCTATGTCCATAAAATGTTTTAAAAGTAATAAACAATAAGTTTTCTAATACCAAAAACCAGAAGTTTTCCTTTCTCCTACAAATAAATACAAGTATTCTCAAAATATTTTGTTCCACTAAAATAAATAGTTTTTTGTTAATTTCATTTAAAAAAAAAAAAGTTGTTTCATCACTTACATGTTTCATTTTTCGTTAAAACTTAACAGTTGTCTAATATAATAAAGAATGTTTAAAGATAAATATTGTTGACTACACACAAAAATAATGCTTAAATTGCAATAGAACATTCGTCGAATAAAACTAAATAGTAATAATTCTAAAATTGAATCTAACTATTAATATAGTGTTTAGTTAAAATTTGTCTTAAAAATATGTAATAATAATAATAATAATAATAATAATAATAATAATAATAATTGTTCATATCCTGGGTCGAGCTACTCGACCCGGGATGTTCGGTAACAAAGCGACCGACCTCTTCAGGTCAGGCTATTCGACCTCTTCTCAAAGAGTTCGGCCAAATCGACAGGAAAGCCTAGTAAAGGGCCCAAGTAGAGGAACACGACCCAAATCCAAAGGCAGTCCAAGCCTATAGAGATAAAGGCGGTTTCCTTGAAGATGAGCTGACCTCACCCAAAGATAAGATAAGATAAGATAAGATAACTAACTTATCTTATCTAAGAAGGTCAGTCCACAACCATTATAAATACACTGGAGCACCCAGGTATAACTCATACTCTGATTCTACTAAAAATCTGCTTAATACCCATGCTAACTTAAGCATCGGAGTCTCTTGCAAGTACCCCCCACCCTCCGGTGACGAAGGATCAGCAGTGCAGCCAGTCTCACAAGTCGGACACGACAGCTCCGGTCGCCCCCAACAGCCGGATACGTCATCTCCGACCAGTACAGAAGATCTCGTCCGAGATCGACCTACAGTTTCAGGTAACCCCCAGAACATTGGCGCCGTTGCCGGGGAACTTGGAAGTCATCCCATCACCATGGCGGACGACCATGACAACGACCACGATTCAGATCTAGAGGATAGAACACCGCACAAAAACGCAGGGCAATACACTGAAAGATACCCCGGAATCTAACGGGAACAAAAACTCATCAAATCCGGGAGTGATAGAAGTGCTTCAAGATCGTTTAAAGCAACTTGAAAAAGAAAATAAGCATCAACGAGAAGTTGGGAAAGATCTGCAAAAGGAGGTAAGGCGACGCCGAGAATTAGAAGACAAACTTCTAAAACTCGAAACCGATCTCAAAGCCAAAGCTACTCGATCCACTCCTGAGGACAATTCTCGCAAGGATCAAGATCCATTCACTAGGGAGATCATGAGAACCAAAATCCCTAAAGACTTCAAACTTCCGGATATGGCTTTGTACGATGGCACTACAGATCCCAACCATCACCTTAGCAATTTCAGAAATAGAATGTACCTCACTGACGCCTCAGATACAGTTCGCTGCAAGGCTTTCCCAACGACTCTCACAAAGACAGCAATTAGATGGTTCGACAACCTACCTCCAAAGTCCATCTCAAGCTTTGATGACTTAGCCAAAAAGTTCCTGGCCAGATTCTCCATCCAAAAAGATAAGGCTAAGCACGCCCCCAGTCTATTAGGAATCAAGCAAGGAGATCGGGAAAGTCTTCGCAACTACATGGAAAGATTCAACAAAACATGCCTAGACATACAAAGCCTATCGACAGAGGCCACCATCATGGGCCTCATCAATGGCCTACGAGAGGGACCTTTTAGCCAATCTATATCAAAGAAGTATCCCACATCTCTGGACGAAGTGCAAGAACGAGCGGAGAAATACATCAATATGGAAGAAAATTCTCGACTAGGAGAAACCTCAAAATCTGGATTCACCTACCGAGACAAAGATAAAGAGTCCAAAAAGAAGGAAGATCAACAAGGGAAAAAAATTAAAAAATATCATAATTACACCCCTCTTCGGGTGTCCCTTGTGGATGTTTATAAAGAAGTCTGCCACACAGAAAAAATACCCCCAGCTCGACCACTCAAAGGCAAAAGGGGAGGAGGAAACCGGAACGAATATTGTGAATACCATCGAGTCCGTGGGCACTCCACCAACGAATGCTTTGACTTAAAAAATGTCATAGAAAAATTAGTGAAGGAAGGAAAACTAGATCAGTATATGGCCACCCGGGACGATGAGCAAAGAAAAAGGAGAAGGGACGAGGAAGTTGGACGAACCGAGCGATCACCTCGTACACCAGAAAGACATGTTCACATGATTCACGGAGGGTTTGTAGGAGGAGGAATCTCCAAATCATCTCGCAAAAGATATCTCAAAGAAGTATATCATGTCGAAGGAAAGGATGAAGCACCCGACATCCCTGCAATTACATTTACCAAAGAAGATGCATCCGGTATCATCTTAGGACATGACGATCCCATGGTCATCACCATTATACTAGCAAATGAAAATCTCCACCGCACATTGATAGATCAAGGGAGCTCCGCCGATATCTTATTTAAAACTGCCTTCGACAAGCTCGGCTTGGAAGATAAAGAACTTAGAGCATATCCAAACAGCCTGTTCGGACTGGGAGATACTCCAGTACAACCACTGGGATACGTCCTATTACACACAACCTTTGGAAAAGGAAACCAATCCAGAACACTCAAGATAGACTACATCGTGGTCGACGTGAGTTCCGCCTACAATGCCCTAATAAGTCGGACAACACTAAATCAACTCGGTGCAATAGTCTCAACTCCACATCTATGCATGAAATTCCCAACTGTAGAAGGGATAGCTACGATAAAAGCAGATCAGAAGATGGCGCGCCGCTGTTATAATGAAAGTCTAAACCTCATAGGCAGAGGAGAAGAATTCCACACAATCGAACTTGGTGGAGTTTAAAGGCGAGAAGAACTCCGTCCACAACCTGAAGATGAAGTAGAGAAAGTCCAGATCAGAGACATCCCGGACAAAACAACCAACATTGGCACGATTCTAAAAGGAGACATAAAAGAATCACTCGTACAATTCTTACGAGAAAACGCCGACCTCTTTGCGTGGAAGGCTACAGACATGCCAAGCATAGACCCCGAGTTAATGTGTCATAAGCTAGCAGTCTACCCTGGATCTCGGCCAGTACAACAGAGGCATAGAAAGCTCGGACCCGAACGATCCCAAGCTGTGAAAGAGCAGGTACAAGCTCTACTGGAGGCAGGATTCATAAGAGAAGTCAAGTACCCACTATGGTTAGCTAACGTCGTCTTGGTGAAAAAATCAAACGGGAAGTGGCGAATGTGTACCGACTATACTGATCTCAACAAAGCCTGCCCAAAAGACCCTTATCCACTTCCAAGTATCGACGCCCTGGTAGATGCCTCCTCCGGATATAAATACCTCTCGTTTATGGATGCATATTCCGGATACAATCAAATCCCAATGTATCCACCCGATCAAGAAAAAACCTCGTTCTTAACACCAAAAGCAAACTACTACTACATTGTGATGCCTTTTGGTCTCAAAAATGCGGGAGCTACTTATCAAAGGCTAATGAATAAAGTCTTTTCGGATCATATCGGGAAAGTCATAGAAGTCTCTGTGGACGACATGTTGATAAAGACACAAAGGGAAGAGACATTATTGTCCGACCTGGTCCAAGTGTTCGACACTATAAGGAAGCATGGCATGCGACTCAATCCTGCAAAATGCACCTTTGCAGTAGAAGCTGGCAAGTTCTTAGGTTTTATGCTCACACAAAGAGGAATTGAGGCAAATCCGGATAAATGCCAGGCCATACTCAACATGAAGAGCCCAACTTGTGTCAAAGAGGTACAACAACTCAATGAGAGATTGACAGCCTTGTCCAGATTCCTAGCGGGATCAGCGATAAGATCTCTTCCCTTCTATGCTACTCTAAAGAAAGGAAGGAGGTTTGAATGGATAACGGAGTGCGAACAAGCCTTCCAAGATTTCAAAAGAATTCCTAGGATAGCCACCTATCCTATCTCGGCCACGAGAAGGAGAACCACTCATATTATACCTCGCGGTAGGAAGTCGAGCAGTAGCCTCAGCACTAGTTCGAGAAGACGACAGAGGGCAACAACCTGTATACTTCATCAGTAAAGATCTGAGCTGAACTACCAAAAAATAGAAAAATTTGCCTATGCTCTCATACTAACATCTCGACGACTTCGCCTGTACTTCCAAGCTCACACCATTAAGGTTCGGACCAACCAGCCCATAAAAGGGATATTGCAGAAAACAGATCTAGCGGGCAGAATCTTACAATGGGCAGTCAAGTTGTCCGAATTCGAATTTCAATACGAAGCTCGGACAACCATCAAATCACAATACTTAGCCGACTTCATTGCAGAATTTACAGATACCCCAGAAACCCCCATGGAATGGAATCTCTACGTGGATGGTTCCTCGAATAAGACTGGAAGTGGCGCAGGTATGATAATTGAAAGTAATCAAGGAACCCAAATCGAACTCTCTCTCAAATTTGGGTTCCCTGCCTCAAACAACCAGGCGGAATATGAGGCACTACTAGCTGGTTTAAAGCTGGCTAAAGAGGTCGGAGCTCAAAGACTCATTATCAACACTCTGGGAATATGAGATCCACCACATACCCCGCGAACAGAATGCCCGAGCTGACACACTCTCAAAACTAGCCAACACCAAACCAGGAGGCAACAATAGAAGCCTCATCCAGGAAATACTACAAAACCCGTCAATCTCGGAAGAGGAAAAAGTCCTAGCCATAACATATCTAGATCAAGAATGGATGACTCCTATAATTAACTACCTCAAAACAGAAACACTTCCTATAGATGAGAAGGAGGAAAAAAGGTTAAAACGGAAGGCACAATACTACACTATCATAAATAATATTCTATACAAAAGAGGAATCTCAATACCATTGTTAAAATGTGTATTGACTTCCAATACGAAAGAAGTTCTAGAAGAAATACACAGTGGCATCTGTGGCAATCATCTCGGAGCACAAGCACTCACCAAAAAAGTACTTCGGGCAGGATTTTATTGGCCAACTCTACAAAAGGAGGCCACAGAGTTTGTAAAGAGATGTCCACCATGTCAAAAACATGCCAACTTCACATCACCCCACCAGAGGAGCTCATCAGCGTAACCTCACCTTGGCCATTTGCAAAATGGGGACTTGACTTTCTCAGATCCTTTCCTCAGGGATCGGGACAAGTTAAATTTCTCATAGTAGGGGTAGACTATTTCACAAAGTGGATCGAGACAGAACCCCTAGCTAACGCCACTGCTCAAAGAAGTCGAAAATTCCTATATAGGAACATTGTCACAAGGTTTGGGGTCCCATACTCCATCACCACAGACAATGGCACCCAATTCACAGATGCAGGCTTCAGAAAATTAGTAGCCGATTTGAACATAAAGCACCAATTCACTTCCGTCGAACATCCCCAAGCCAATGGACAAGCCGAAGCTGCCAACAAAGCCATATTGGCTGGGCTAAAACGGAAATTATAAGACGCAAAGGGAGCTTGGGCCGAAGAACTCCCACAAGTCCTATGGGCATATCGAACAACGCTACATTCCACCACAAAGGAATCACCCTTCCGATTAGCATACGGAACGGAGGCAATGATCCCAGTAGAGATCGAGGAAGGGTCGCCTAGAGTGGTTCATTACAATGAAGAAGCCAACTCCCAACTTCAAAGGGAAGAGCTCGACCTACTTCCTGAAATCCAAGAAAGAGCTCGGATCAGGGAAGAAGTACTAAAACGTCGAATGGCTTCCAGATATAATCAAAAGGTAGTGCCAAGAGGTTTCGCTGAGAATGATCTCATCCTAATCCGAAATGATATCGAAACAACTCGACCTGGAGAAGGAAAGCTGGCAGCAAACTGGAAAGGACCCTACCGAGTCATAGAAGTATTTGGGAAGGGCTACTACAGACTGTCCAAACTCGAGGGGCGAGAGCTTCCCAGGTCATGGCACGCCTGCAACCTAAGAAGGTACTATAGCTAGGAATGGTAAGGGATCTCAGCATAGGGTGTACTCTTTTTCCTGAAAAGGTTTTTTAATGAGGCACCAAGTTGAGATCCACAAATTATTCGACTTAAAAGGATAAAAACTCCACATATACATATTTGCATTTTCTTTTGAATAAAATATGTTTAGATATTCTACAAATTCTCAAGCCGCATTAATCTGAAACATTCATCGTCCGATTATAAAGCAACAGATCGGCAGAAAGTGAAAATCGAATTCACTGCACGATCACGATAAAGACCAGCAGAGATGAAAATCAAATTCATCTCAAGGTCGATTAGACAAGGATTGAACTCACCTTCTACAAATCGGCAAAGATGAAAACAGAATAATGCAAGAAGTTATCGAAAGTGATCCAGAGAAAAGACCTGACGAAGTCTTAATGGATTGCTAAATAATAACTTAAAGACTGGCCGACGTTAAGAAGTCGGACCAAGTCAAACCAAGTTATAAGTAAACCCTGGAAAGAGGTCTGGCCAACCCTATAAAAGAGGATTACTTTAACTTAGAAGGGCTCGACATGACGAAGTCGGCCCAAAACATAAAAGTTATAAAAGTAATCCTGAAAGAGACCTGAACAAGGTCCAAGAAAGAGGATTACAAAAATAACTTAGAAGGGCCCGACATGACGAAGTCGGCCCAAAACATAAAAGTTATAAAAGTAATCCCTGAAAGAGACCTGAACAAGGTCCAAGAAAGAGGATTACAAAATAACTTAGAAGGACCCAACGCGAAGAAGTCGGTCCAAAACATAAAGCTACAAAAATAATCCCTGAAAGAGACCTAAAAAGGGGTCCAAAAAAGAGGATTATCAACAAACAGCTCGGACAAAACCGACATAAAGAAACCGGTGACCTCGGCGTTATACAAAGAAAAAAGACCTGAACAAAGTCCAAACAAAACGAATTGATGGAAATGACATCAGGCAAAAAAACCAAGCCAACCCAAAGAGGTCAGACAAAGTCCCAACACTCCCAAAAAACTAGAAAGATGCCAAGACGAGTGCAGACAGACATGATATAAAAACTGCTAGCCATAATAACGGCAAGCTTCAGAGGCCACCAAAATCAGCCCCAAAAGCCGAGAAACTGCTTTGTTTTTCAAAATAAAGTTGCTAAACAAGCAACCAAGAGAGTGTCAACAGTCAGCAAAATACCATTTACAAAAAATAAGTAGCATTTACGCTGTCCAGACTAAAGAGAGTAAGGTCGACCTCGGGAGCAAGAACTTGAACTTGCTCCTTCAGGTTCTCATAAGCAGCATTTACGCTGCCCACAAGGTGACCCTGGAGCTCGGCATAGTCAACCCGGGCAGACTCCAACTCTTCCCTGAGACGCATTACCTCACGGTAGGATGTGACATAGCTGTCCTTGTGCCTCAATGCCGTGTCTTCAGCCAACCTCACAGAAGCCGCCAAAGCAACAGAACTTGCCTTCTCGCCCTACAATTCCTTCTCCAGCTTGGCCACCTTCACTTGAAGCTCCTCCTTCAAACCTTTCATTCTATCAAACTCCCGCTTAGCCTCTTCCATAAAGGCCTTGGTAGCATGAAGGGAAAGATCTTGGACAGTACGGTACATAGCAGCTCCCATATGTGCCATTTTTATGCTGCTCCGAGTTATGAAGTCTAAATGGCGAAGAAGAGAGACGTCGTCAGTAGGGATGGTACCATAAGGACCAATCTGCCGATCAACAAACTCAACTGCATCAAAATCAGGGGCGTCGAGGTTAAAAGGCTCAGTTGTCTTCTATTTTTTGTTTGGAGGAGCACCAGAAGTAGCCACAGAAGCTTGTGGAGGATCGACCAAACGAACCCGGGGAGTAGGGATTACCTTTCTCGTCCTCGGTGAGCTCGTTACGGCCGACTTCGACTGAACCTGGGACGACCCCTCCCCGGCCGCCTTGGCCGAGACATTTTGGGCTGCAGAAGCCTTCCTTGCCCTTTTGAAGGCCTTCATAGATTCATTATTTTCAATCATCTCTGCAAGCAAAACACAACAGTAAGGAACCAAGTCACAAATCAGAAAAGAGCTTGCAAAAAGTATGGGAGTAGACAAAAGAGGAAAATAAAAAAATTGACCACTACCCAGCTCAGTTTGGAGGAGAGAGAGGTTGGTTAAAAATTTCTTTGTGTCGAGATGGGGAGGCTGCCCCCAGTTTTCTTCCAGAACAGTCACGAAAGCTTGCTCAGCCTCATCCAACATTTCCCATGTATATCTAGAAATCCTCACATCCTTTTGCCATTCCAAGGGAAAGGCGGGCTCGTCATTTTCATCTAGAAAAAAGGGCTGAGCTCCTTCAACAGCTTGGACTTTAAAAAAGTAATTTTTAAAGTCACAAAAAGATTCATCAAACATGGAGAAAACCTTTTTTCCTTGGGAAGCTCGGAAATAAACCCAAGCGGCTTTCTTCTTAACTACTCCAGGCTTTGTCAAAACAAAGAGATAAAAGAAAAGGGATTGTGAAGCAGGAATACCGAATCCATGACACAACAATTGAAAGATTTTTATGAAACCCCAGGAATTGGGGTGAAGTTGGGACGGAGCAACATTACAGGACCATAACAGGTTGGTCTCAAAATCGGTAAAAGGAAGAGTGATATTCATTTGACTAAAAAAAAAGTCGTAGGCATAGAAAAAAGGGCGCTCCCCAGCAATTCGGGTAGAGAAACAGACCCTCTCCTTAGAACTCGGAGATACAAGCTCATAGTTCGCCTCATAACCAACATTACCACAGATCTTATGAAATTGCCTAAGTTGCTGACAGAACTCAGAATCAACCAATGAAACACACAGAAGAACCATAGAATCCACCCAATCAGCCATGCCCTCAGGGACTTGGAAAGACGTCTCAACAATATTTTTGCGAGAAGACATGAGGTCAACTAATCCTACAACAAGAAAAGAAGATTGGATTACTAAAGAACATCTCGGACGAAGGACAAAACAACTCGGCTAGTATGCTTCAAATGGCACAAACAACAAAAGGAAAACCCCAGGACCCACACAGAAGGTCCAGGAGCATCTTTTGGAGGCAGTCAGGAAACAAGGATTTAGGAAAACCTACAAAACTAACGCAGAGCGAAACCCTTTCTAAAGTGAAAAGAAAGCAGCATCCTAGAAAGCTACAAATCAGACAAAACCGAAATAGCTACCTTCCAAATTCGCAGTCTTAGCTTATCAGCAAGAAAAATAGCAAAACATATCAAGAAGAAGTCATCAAAGTCGCCACCTTTTTCAAAGAAATAAAAATCCCCCAAAATAAGAAAAATAACACGAAGAAATTGTCGTTATCTCTCACAGAATTCATCAACAAAAGCTATCAGCATGACAAAAAGGAACAATCTTTCGAGAAAACAAGCAATGTGAGCAAAGGGACAATTTCAAAAGCAAGAGAAAACCCCCAAACAGTAAACAAGCAGGCGCACAGTGATACGAAAAGACTCAGACTTCAAGAGAAAAATCGAAACCCTATCAAAAGCCGAAAAGCAAAACGACGAAAGAAGCACGAAGAAAGAAAAACCAACCTGAACGAAGGAAGAAGCTTCGAAGGAGATTGAAGATGGAAAGACGAAATCGCCAAGAAAGCGAGAGAGTAAAGGGGGAAGTTACAAAGAAAAACGAAGAAGGGAAACCGTTTGTGTGTATAAAATTCAAAATAAATGGGCCAAGGGAAACAGAGCATTAAAAAACAATTAATGAATGTATTAAACCCTCGCACGTTCCCAAGAACATAGCGCTAATACGAAAGCGCGCGCTTTCAGAAGAAAACGTTCTACATTCAAAAAAGGAAGACTCTACAAAGAAAAAAGTCGACAAATGCTCGAGTTCGGCTTCACCAGAGAAAGGATCGAAGTCCTAAAGACTGAGACTCGACCTCAAAAAGAAAGACCGAGCTCGAGCAGGGGCACTATTCATATCCTGGGTCGAGCTACCCGACCCGGGATGTTCAGTAACAAAGCGACCGACCTCTTCAGGTCAGGCTATCCGACCTCTTCTCAAAGAGCTCGGCCAAATCGACAGGAAAGCCCAGTAAAGGGCCCAAGTAGAGGAACACGACCTAAATCCAAAGGCAGTCCAAGCCTATAGAGATAAAGGCGGTTCCGTTGAAGATAAGCTGACCTCACCCAAAGATAAGATAAGATAAGATAACTAACTTATCTTATCTAAGAAGGTTAGCCCACAACCATTATAAATATACTGGAGCACCCAGGTATAACTCATACTCTGATTCTACTAAAAACCTGCTTAATACCCATGCTAACTTAGGCATCGGAGTCTCTTGCAGGTACCCCCACCCTCCGGTGACGGAGGATCAGCAGTGCAGCCAGTCTCACAAGTCGGACATGATAGCTCCGGTCACCCCCAACAGTCGGATACGTCATTTCCGACCAGCACAGAAGATCTCGTCCGAGATCGACCTACAGTTTCAGGTAACCCTTGGAACAATAATAATAATAATAATGATGATGATGATGATGAATGATGATGATGATGATGATGATGATGATGATGATGATGATGATGATGAAGGTACGTCCAAAAAAAAGGACAAAGCGATCTCTATCCAAAAAAAAGGTGCGTCCCGACTTCTGTCTTTGCATTCAACGAGTCATGAGACATGGCGGTCCTTTTGTGCCTTCCGGCGTTGACAACAACCGGAATAAACATATGTGTCACTTAACGGAGATGAGTTGGCTGCCAGGTGTCCTTGAAGTGCCAAGCTGTCAATTTAAAAATGGACAAGGGTCGATCTGTCCCTGCCTCCCAAAGAAAAACACTGTTATTTTAAGTGGGATGGGAGGTTCAAATGCTACGCTGTTTCACTATATACTCTGAAAATGTATCACTGTGTTCGACTGTAAACCCTAGGACAGCATGGTTGATAGTGAAGAACGTGGGTCGACATCAAATCAGCGAAGTGGGAGAGTTGAAAACGAATCAAGTTGGAGTTTGAAGGTTACTGGGAATGTGGGATCAAGGTGGAAGAAGAAGTGGGTTGCCCCAGAGTGTAATTGTGAAATTTATGCAATTTTGTTCATGTCTGGAACCGATATGAACCCAAACAGACTATTCTTTCGATGCCCAAATTTTAAAGTAGGTTTATTAACAATTAAAATTTTGTTCACTTTGTTTCTCATTGATGCTCATACTTCAAGGTATGTTTATCAAGAATTAAAATTATGTTCACTCTATTTTTCAATAGATTCATAATAAAGAATATTATTTTGTAGACTCCAACACTTCATTGCAAATACTTTTATTGGCTTGATGATTATGTTGCATCATTCAATGAGGATGCTATGAAGACTCTTTTGTTCGGAGGTTTGAAGCTGAATCAGAATCATAAAGAAGGTCATTCTTCTGCAGATGATAACAAAGTTAGGGAGTTAGAGGAAAGATTGGTTGGCTTAGAAATTCATTTGAAGAAAGCGAGATTGAATTTTAGTCAAATTAGATGCAGTAGTGTTGGATGTGTTATGTTGGCATTTGTTGTTGGAATTGTAGTTGGAAACCTGTTTAGTGGTGTAGTTTAGAGAGATCAAATATTGCTTCTGAAGTACTATGAAACATGGTGATCTTGGTTGTTAAGTTGTTTAGGCTATGGCATTTGTTGCTATTGATCACTTTTGATGAATGAATATAAATATAATTAAGCTATTTTTGTTTTTATATGTTCGTTTATTCAATTTTAAAGACTGCAGTAGTATAGATGATTTTGTAATAAATAAGGCATTATGAATTTGTTGAACAAAGTAAGAAGCCATCTGTTGAAAATTGAAACTTAAGACATGATACCATAATAATAGAATAAGGGAATCATCATAACAGCCCTTAATAATATAGTTATCCAAAAGAGTATTCAACCAACTATATCATTGGTTACATGTCTTAGCATCTAATTATATAATAACAAAAGCAAGGGCAACATAAGGTCCCTAATCAACATAGTTGTCGTAGCAAGTAATTTGATAACCAAAATAGACACAGTGTCCACAAGTTATTGTCTAAATTATCTATTCTTCCTAGTTCCAAACTTTTAAAACTAGATCAACTACTCAATTCTTGTTAGGAGGCCTAATCCCTGGAGTGGGGATAAACTTAAAAAGTCTTGACGCAGTTCCTGAAGTTGCTGCAGCCATGATCTCAACTGATACTCCTGTTGATACACCTTGGTTCGTTGGAGCAGTGGGTCTCACAATTGGTTACTTCTCCCTAAAGCATGGTACAGAGTTGGTGTTGAATTTTGTTGCAGGCTATCCTCAGAGAAGATCATAGCAAAGGTCATAATTAAATTAAATAGAGATTACTAATTTAACTTAGGACCATTTTTTACCTCATCTGCTTGGGGTGCAGACTAGTTGACTATGGTTCACTGATTGTCTTGTTGCAGATGTTTTGAGAAACTTCTTTTTTTTTTCTTCTTTGTCTTAGTCTATCATAAATGGTAACTGTTAAGATAACAAATAAATTAGTGTTATGCCAAATAAAGACCCTAAATTGGCATAAACTCATAGCAGCATCTAATGTAGTTTCCTCAGCATTGGCAGTTGAGTTGTTCTGTCCTGTTTGCTAAACCTGTTTAATTGTCAAATCACAAGATTGGAACACAAGAAGGCTCAACTAATTAGGACACTTAATTCCTTAACTATATATTTATAAGATAGTTAGCATATTAAATATATTTTGAAAGTGAGTCATCACTTGTTGGATTATACCTGCTGAGTGTTAGCTTGGCTTGACTCTACAAATTGCAAAGACGCTTTCTTTGTCCTTCTCTCTTTCTTTGTCATAGGTTTCCAATTCGGGTCTTGAGGTGCATTGGTACAAGTCTTGTAGTAGTGTCCTAACTGACCACACTTTGAGCAAGTGACCTGAAAGGTTTTTCTACATTTGTTTGGATTCATCTCTTTCTCAATCGGGTCTGATCTTCTCTTCATCTTTGGCCTATGAGCAGCTCTTTTGATTGGAGGAGGAAGAGTCTTAGGAGCATCCGATTGTACCCAGTACTCTTCACTATTAACCGGTTTGATGCAATGTGAGTATGTAGCTCTTACTGCTTTCATTGTCAGCCACTTATGCACAAAATCTTCAGGCCTAAGGTCCATCTTAGACCTAGCTGCCACTGCATGTCTACAAGGCATACCTATAGACATGAATTCAATTTACCACATGCAATCAATCCTATATAACAAATATACAATTTTACAAGTACAAAATAGTATTGAAAACAAGTTTACCAGTTAGCTGCCATAGGTTGCATGTGCATGTTCTTTCTTCAAGATTAACCCCAACCTTGTGATTTCGACAGTGCACTTCAAAAAGAACTCTCTTACTATCTCCAGCCCAGATAGCTTTCCATTTTTGGCTTTTTGGCTTAATGAAGTCGTCCAATCTTTTTTGCTGCACTGGAGCTAAAGCACTAACATGTTTCTCTAGCTTTTTTTTGTGTGCTGCCATCTTCCGCATTAGATAACATCTTAAGTCCTCGCACATTGTCAGTATTGGCTTACCCCTGTATGCCACTATCTTAGCGTTCCAAACTTCGCACATATTATTGGTGATATTGTCAACCTTGGGTCCGGGACTGAAAAACGCCTTTGACCAAGCAGCTGGATCAAACCTATCAAGATATTCCCAAGCTGGAACACTGATCTGTTTCAGCTTTTTCATAGCTGCCTTGAACTCAATTTGTGTGGTGCAACGTGCACAATCCCATACAAGTTGCTTGGTCTGTTGGTCCTTAAATTGCTTGATAAAATTCTTCCAAATGTGTAGTACGCAGTTCCTATGAAAAGCCCTTGAAAATATGTCCTTTAAGGCTAATGCCAATCCCTACCAGAAAACCAACAATGCAGGCCAATAACCCAATTTGGACCAACAATGCATATCAATAAATAAAAAAGGCCATTAAACAAGTTTAGTCCAACAAATCATATCAATAAATAATAAGGTATGAGATTCTCACAATTCAGACCAACAATGCATATCAATAAACAACAATGAATGAAATGAAACAACTATTTTTTAATATCTTTTGCTGGTCCGATATAAAGTTTCAGCCCCTTTCCGTGCTATCACCTAAGTCATGCTAAAGTTGTGTTAAGAACCATTTTCAAGTGTCCTTATACTCATTTGGCACAACTGCATATGCAATAACAAAGAAATGGTTATTGCCATCTTGACCGACTGCAGATAGTAGCTGACTGCTATAATAGCCCTTAAGAAAACAACCGTCTAATCCAATGAAAGGCCTGCATCCTTCTATAAAGCCCTTCTTGCAAGCATCCAAACTTATATATAGTCTATCAAACAAAGGGAGAAACTCTGGCTGAGGTATCACGTCTAATCTTGTAGTTGAACCAGGGTTTGTCCTATGCAGTTCCATAAGGTAATCCCTAATCTTACCATATTGTGCTCCTTCGTTGCCAATTACCTCCTCCCTAGCTGCCTTAAGTGCCCTGCTTATCATTTTACCACTCAGTTGGATGTTGTAGTCTTCGATCATGTATTCCATAGCTTGCTTTGGCTTCATGTCTGGCTGAGTAAGAAGCCTCTTAACTAACTTTGAAGTTACCCACTGCCTATCAGCAAGGTTGCTGCTGAAATCCCTCCCACAATTATGCTCATCGAACAAAGTTTTTACTTGAAAACATCCATGTGCACTATTCCATGATGTCAATATTAGCCATGAACAATTTTCACTTGCACAGGCTGCTCTGACCCTCTGCTTCTCATTCTTTAGATACATAACATATTTACCCTCATATACGAAATAATCCTTCAGCGCACTCTTGAATGCTTCCATTGTAGTGAAGGTTTGTCCAACTTTAAATTCAACCTCCCCGTACTCAGTTTTTTCATTAAAGGCATCATATGCAGTCCTCCCTTCATCCTCATATGACATTGGGCTGTTGAATGCTTCACTTTCATAATCATATGACTTGTCATAATCCGAATCCAATTCCTCAATAGTTGGCCCAACACTCCCGGATGTGCCACCCAAACTAGTTCCAATGCCATTTAAACCACCACCTATAGTGTCAGTCTTACTTCCATTATATCTTCCATCTCTCAGAATATGTTTTCTTCTAGTGCCCTTATACTTCTTAGAAGGCCTTTTTTGGATAGAATTTTTCTTAGCTGTGTCCATACTATCCTTTCCACCTGAACCAGCCCCAACCTCCACATTTGGGCTAGCCCTATCTTAAACTTTTAGGCCATGACTAGCTTTCTTTTTAGGTGAAAGTCTCTTCTTCTTCTGAATATATTTTTTCTTTTCCAAACTCTCATCATTGCTGTCTGTATCCTCAAAACCAGAAGGAGGAGGCTTATAAGGCTCATCTTCTGTGGTCTCGTATCCATCATCTGAAGATGATGATGATTCACTCAGCACAACATTATCACGCTCCACACCATCATCGAACATCTATCAGGTGATCAAAGTAAAGATAAAATTCATTGTTGCCCTTATTTCTCTTCTGAGCATTTCTCAGTTCGTTTATCTCAGCATCACCTTTAATAACATGTAGCCCAACTTCCATGTCATCAGCTCAAACCAATACATCTCCTTATATGTTGTATACCCTAACTCCTTAAATAAAATTTTTAGATAAAAAAGTTAACAGAGTCTGAATCCATAGATGGATACTTATGTACTTTTCTATTAACATAACATAATACCCATGTGAATTTCTCTTGAAACTTTTTCCATGATAAAATACAGGAACAACCATAAAATCATCAATCTGAGACAAACAAAGTAAATGATATTTTATATTACAACCTCTACATAAATAATTGTGATTTTAATTGAGTACATATATATTTTAATAGAGTACATGTAGTTAAAGTATGTATATATTCTAATAAAGTATTACATATATGGAGACACAAGAAAAAAATTTCAACATCACTGCTATGCATGATGTAATATAATCAAAGTATGTAGGTATATATTTACTAGTTTCTTGTTTCACGGAAAAATCAAATTTTAATAGAGTACATAAACATTTGCTAAGGTATATATTTGCCTTAAACTTTAATAGAAAATTGCTGTGAACTCTTTTATAAACACTAATCATAACAATGTTTATATATATTAAAATTTGAATAAAGATAATATATTGTAAGATTTGTTGTTATATATAGAGTTTGTGATTTTAATACAAGCAAATCGATGTATTTTGAATCCACTTGCAAATTGTATATGAATTTCATTGAACCTTATTTTCTATATATGAATTACATTGCAGGAAGGAAAAACATCTTTCTCTCTTGATGGCAAAATTTCCCAAAATTAGCAACATTGAGCCTAACCAAACTCTATCTTTGTTATGCGACACCAAGCCAGAAAACAAAAATACAAACACTCACAAACCCAAAACTAATTAAACAATACACCATGTAACTAATATTTTATTTGAATAATCTGTTACTTACCTTGAAGACTTGCACAAGAAAGTTCTGTCAACATCGTCAGGGAGTCCGTTAGTGGTGCTGTTTGAAGCTTCACTTGGAGCGTTGTTAGCAACACTGTCAGCGTCTTACTCAGCTCCACAGCCAGGTAGAGCGTTGTCGTTTTGTCGTCTTCAGAGAGTCTTCAGAGAGAACATGAAAAGATTTTGGGTATTCTGTAATTATGAGAAAGGGAAGAAGGGTTAAATGGAAACCCAAGGCATGTACTATACACACCATTTCAATCCCCCACCTAAAACGACAGCGTTTTTATTTGGGAGGCAGGGACAGATCGACCCCTATCCATTTTTAAATTGACAACTTGGCACTTCAAGGACACCTGGCAGCCAGCTCATCACCGTTAAGTGACACGTATGCTTATTCCGTTTGTTTTCAACGCTGGAAGACACAGAAGGGCCGCCATGTCTCACGGAATGCAAAGACAGGGGCCGGGACGTACCTTTTTTTTGGACAGGGATCGCTTTGTCCTTATGAAAAATGGACAGGGACCGGGTTGGGTGTTTACTCTAATAATAAGGGTTAAGTACTTTTTTCGTCCTTAACGTCTTAGGTCAAAATCAAAATCGTCTTTGACCTTTTTTTATTAAAATAATTCTCATCGTTACAAAACGTTACAAAATCATCCTTTTATCCATAAACAATAATTTTTAGACAATTTTGTCCTTAAGCAAAAATTGAAAAACCTTTTCTACCCTCACCACTAACCTCTGCATCATCATTACCATTGCTATGCATCTCTTTCTCCCTTTCTTTATGGCCACCACCACTACCACCATAACCATCACCACTGACACCATAACTATCACACCTCTCTCTCTATTACCAGTTCATCGTCTTAAATCACTACCACCCATCCACTACCCTCAATCCTTTTATTTTCACCTAAACCTTATTTTGTGTGCAACAATTTAACATTACAAAATAAATTTAACAGAAATTTCAAATTAAACAACAATTCAGCAATCATCAATCGTAATTTCAGATTTAAAATTAAAAAAAATTAGAAAAAAAATGATGTTTCAAAAATTAAAAAAAAAACATAAAAAAAGAAGAACGAAACCCTTGCCAACAATAGTAGAAACAGAGCAGATGTACAGCAATAATGGGGGAGCAATAAAACCCTTGTATAGCGATGACGGAGCGGTTGAAACTCTAGCGATGGCGGCGCAGCAGAACATAGCGTGACGGGAGAGGAACCAGAGCCTAGGCCCCACGATGGCGAAGAGAAAGCCCGCAGATGCATAGAGAAGATGAGGGGAGCAGTAGAGGGTTGGCCTAGCAGCGACGGAGCGGCTGAACCCCGGCGACGGTGGTGATGGGGAACACCAGCAACGGCGGCGCGACAAACCCCAGCAGAGGAGAGATGAAGAACGACAAGCCCATCGCGACAAGTCCTACAGCCACAACGCGACGGTGGCGGCCACCCTCTTTCCTGCCGTCACCTCCCTCTTCTTCCTTTCCTTTTCTTTCTTCTCCCTCTTTTGTTCCTTTTCTTCGTTTTGATTTTTCTGTTTTAGGTGGGAAGGGGTGGAGTTACTGGATGGGTACTGGGTGGAGTGGGTAGTGATAATAGAAAAGGGTTTTTATGTCATTTCAAAAATTATTATGGACAAAAAGATGATTTTATAACGTTTTGTAACATTGAAGATTATTTTAATAAGAAAAAAAAGTCGGGGATGATTTTAATTTTGACCCAAGACGTTGAGGACGAAAAAAGTATTTAACCCTAATAATAATAATAATAATAATAATAATAATAATAATAATAATAATAATAATAATAATAATAATAAGTGTTGGTTTTCTACGATATTTTGGTATTTTTTAATCTGGTAGATTAAGGATTAATTCGTAAATTATTGCATGCAATAAACAAAATTCACGGCTCTTTTTTTGTAAGTGTGGAAGTAGAAATAGTGATATACTTTAACATTGTAATTTTTGTTGTTTTTTAATACTGTAGAAAGTACACAAATCGGAGGGTTCAATTTCTATACTTCAAATTTTTTAATTTTTTAACACAAATCGAACGGTCCGATTTCTGTACTTTTATAAATCAAACAGTTCAATTTCTGTATTCCTAACAAATCGGACGATCTAATATTTACTTTTCTAATTAAATGATTCCATATTTGAGAATAACACCTAATAATCCACATTTTAAAAAAACACCGTTATCATTCTAATATTAAAAACAAAAAATTTTAAAATTCATTTTTCATCAATTAACTACTGGACTAACTCAACTTACTTATAATAATAATAACAAAGTTAAAACTTAAAGGCCTAAGACCGAAAAATTTTAAAAAGAAAAAAAAAAACTTAAAAAGAGAAAAAAAAAAAAATCATCGTCGGAAATGGCGACGGTGGCATGGAAGCAGCTCCTTCTGAACGCTCTTGAATCCAACTCTCATCTCAAGCACTCTACTTTCTTTCAGCTCGTACTTAATTTCTAGCTCCATTTTCCTTTTAATTATTATTTTACAAAAATTGAAACAAAAAAGATTTATAATATCGCTTCGTTAAACCCAACATTACTTACTACATTCATGAATTCTGTGTGTGTTGCGAACGAATTTCAGGCAACGGTTGGAACCAACGGAACACCTTCCAACCGCACCGTTGTTTTCAGGTTCTCTTCACTCTTTCTCTTTGCTCCCTTTTATTTTTTATTTTTTTTAGTAATTTTTATTTTGTTGCTTTTTTCAGAGGATTCCAAGACAACACTGATAACATCCAAATCAACACTGATGCCCGCAATCGCAAGGTTTCTTCTTTAATTTTTTTTGTATTTCAAAAAAATAATTTTTTACATTTTTGTTCTCTTCATATCCGTTACTGTATTTCAGTTTTGGAACTAAAAATTGAGCTTTTGTTTGGAATTTGATTGCTAGGGTTGAGCTGGTTTGGATATATATTAATCATGTTACTTAGCATAGTTATTGGCATGATTAAAAGTGTGTTTGTTTTAAGTTGAATTTGGATTAAAACAAACAATGAGAAAAAAAAAAAAAAAAGTGTTATGGTTTTCATTGTAAAGTAAGTACTTACTTGGAATTCCATATTGGCTTGTCTATAATGCAGATTGAAGAGCTCAAGCGTTGCCCCTCTGCTGAGGTGATTTTGTTTTTTTCTTTCTATGAAGTTCACTTTGTATATATAGGCTCAGGGGAATGTAATATGAGACTCAGTACTTTATTTCTATTTTAATTTTTGTTTTTGTTTTCAGATATGCTGGTACTTCACAGATTCTTGGGAGCAATTCCGGATACATGGGAACATAGATATCATTGACGGAGTGAATCCTGACCCACTGAAACTTCAGGTTTGATGAGAAATTGTATGGGTATTGTTGAATCAAATTCTGTTAAGTAGCTATTACCTTTACAATCTATAAGATTGAGTGTGTCCGAATGATCCTATGTACCTATTGCAAAAGAATTATTAGACAATGTGACAGGAAACAGATTATCCATGTAAAGAAGCTTAGAAGTTTTATAAGTGCTTTGTTAAGTAGTTCTTGTTGTGAAATTTTCTTAAAAAATGCTATGTTGTTCCCTGAATATATCAGTTCATACTGCAGCAAAGAGAGAAATCATGGTTTGCGAATTCACTGAGATCAAGGTCACAATATTTAGGGCCGAACCCTGGACTTCCGCGTCTAATCGAGCAAGCACAGCCAGAAGTATCTTTAGATCCTTCTACCGGTCCAGTTGATGCTTTTTGTCTGCTGATCCTAGAACCAGATCAGGTAGTAATAACAAATAACTTATATCTCTCCTTGTCTAGCATTAATATGTACCTTTTTTTGGTTTCTGCATATTCACTTTTGCTTCAACCATTTTACAGGTTGATTACTTGAATCTGAAGAGTAATCAGAGGCTCACTTTCAAATCAGTTGTTAGTGCTGCCACAGACAAAAGCTGGGTTATGGAAAGGGTCAACCCGTAATCAAGTTCACTGTCGTATTTAGACTTCACTTTAGACCATTCATTGCATGTTTTGAGTATAGGAGGCAGGACTGACCAGAATGTTCCAGTCAGACTTTCATCATACAACATACAATAGATCAGCATTTGTGCCTGTAAAGGTTCTGAAAAGTTTAATGCTGTACTTTTTTGATACAAACCATTATAGATTGGATTGGAATTAGCTTCTTGTGTATAACATCTTGTGGAATAACTATTTATCACTTTGATTTACAATCCATATTTCTATGTTTTTGTTCTAAAATTATGAACCATATAAGACTCAAACTAAAGGGACAAAAAAGATTTTCATTTTATCTATTCATTTTGTTTCTTTACATCCACAATGTTTTTACTTTTAAAACAAATGAACCATTGACATGTATTACAGTTACAGACTAAAGAACACCTGAATGAGAAAAAAAGTGGAGGAGAAGGTAGGGACTCGGATTCCCCTTTTCCGTTGTAAACTATAAATACCATGCCTAGCCCCCATGATTGGTGTATATCAATGTGGCAATGCATATACCAGACGCCTGCGAAAATGATCAAAGTTATTTCAAGAAATCAATAAGTCCTGTTGTTTAACAGGGAAGTGTGATATACACTAAGGATTTTTACCTGGATTATTGGCGACAAAGCGAATTGCTGCCCATCCACCAACCGGAACTCCAATCGTGCTCATGTATGGAGGATCGACTAAGTTGAATTTCGCAGTTTGAGGGTTATAATTTCCTGTACCATAGCCTACAACATAGAAACTGTGGCCATGGAAATGCATTGGGTGGTTCTCAATGTTTACTGTTCCAGTGTCCTGGAAAATGAGTTGCACCTTGCTACCATACTCAAGGACCTTTGTTCTAGTCCCATTCAATGACTGTGTGTCATGTGGAATGTTATTAGGTGCGCCATTGACAAAGTTGTAGAACTTAGATGGTCTGTCAGGAAAATCTTCGGTATATGATCCTTTTTTATTCTTATAGTATGCTTCCAGGATTGAAATATTCGGATTAACAAAACTTATGTTGTTCATCGAAGCTGCCAGCACCCCATTATTCATGGCTTGGCAGTTCTTCTTCGGTGTCTTTGAATGGCATTTTTGAACATTCAATCCAATGGTGATGAATAGGTTTTTATCAATTTCTTTGAAGACATCGACTTGGTTTAGGCTCCTTAATCCATCCATGACTGTCTTAACGGCAAGTTTGTCGTCGAGTTTGGGTAATTTAGCTGGCAAATATAAGCTATCAGATGCAGCTCCTAAATAGTTGAAGCAAGCAATTGCTGAAACGTTTTGATAATGAACAATCCTTCCTGATTTGTAAGGCGCCACAGCCATGGAGTATTTCCCTACGGGTTGATCAGCAGTGACAAGGACATTCAATGTTTGGCCTGGTCCTAACATCACCGTGTCCGTGGTGAACGGCTTCGTGTACTCAGCATCGGCTTCCACAATTGTTAGTTTGTGATTTGCAATGGCAAAGAAATTCTCAGTGTTTAAACCAGCATTGATCAGCCTCAACAAATATGTCTTCCTAGGAACCACATCAAGTTGATAGACATCTGAAATGATGAGGAAGAAAAGGTAAGACAGAAAACTATGATGGTTACTACTTTTGTTCTTAATAAGTCTCCTCTTAGATAAAACTATTTCATTATTAAAAGACCAATGTATTTATATGCAAATTGTATTAAGATACATTGATCTTTTAATGTACTACTTTGTCCAAGTGAACAATGGGAGTAATTGTTATCTTCTATCATCTTAATTACCATTAGTGGAGCAATTATAGTTGGGGCCTGGATGACCATTAATGGTGAATGCATCTGCTCTAGGAGGAGCTCCTCCACTTGCTAGAGTTGAATGCTCAATTTCTTGGAGATCCTTTATCCAATATTCTCCTGCCATATTTTGAGAAAACCAACAAGAACAGCATTACATTATGGAGAACAGGAAACTAGGAAACAACCTGAATTCAAAAACCAAGGAATGGAGGAGCATCTTGTAAGTTACCTAATAAGATTATGTGCTCTTGATACGGATTCTTAAAAGGGTAATGAACATTGGCCTTAGGATAAACAACCATTGCACCATAAGCTGTGCCTCTTAGCCAAGAAACATGTGCATGCCAAAAGAAGGTCCCCTTCTGCTTTGCCACTGTAAAATTATAGGTGAAACTTTGTCCTGATTGAATCGGGCACTGCGTGATATAGGACGGCCCATCGTACCAACACGATAACTGTTGCCGGATACCATGCCTGAGAATTTGTAAGTTCAATATATGTTAGTGATGAATGATGTTGATACTTTTGAAAGCAACTTAATGCATGGCATTACCAGTGAATTGTGATATTGAAGGGTGTCTTATTGGTAACTTTGACTATGATTCTATCATCTTCTTGTGCATAAACTACAGGTCCTGGAAACTTGCCATTGATTGTGACAATATCCTTGGTGTTACAAAGTTTGGTAACTCTTTTAGTTTGTACCTGCACATGTGGCAAAAAAAGACAGCATTGAAAACATTGCAATCTAGGACAATGCTACTATGCACCAAGATAAACTTGGTGTATCATACACTAAGATAATTCAATGGTACAGATCTTTGCAGAATAACCTCTGCTAGATATACACCATTCAATTATCATGCACTAAGTTTAACTTGCTGCATTTAAGTCATTCCTTGCAATCCATTACCAAGTTAAATAGTGTTATAATCAGCACTTTGAGATTATAAAATTATACCTTGAAATCATAGAACCTTGTTGATATTCCATTGGAACTTGCACAAGCAATGAGTTTCACATTGTAGATAGTAGTAGATAACATACCTAGACAAAGCATAAATGAGATGACTAATAAGTTTGCCATTTTCATGAATGAGTAATTGTGGTGGAGGCTTGAGGTGGAATGAAAATGAAGCCCTTTTAAAAGAGTGGAATTCTTCTCTTAGGTAGAGTTACTTATTTTATTTGCCAAAAGTATCAAAAGGGTATGCAAGTTTTTTTCTTTCTTTCTTCAATTTCCTATATTTCTAATATTTGTCAGCTTTCATGATTCCTATAGCGTGAGTTGGTGATAATAAGGTGTTGGGGAATGCTATTATTCAACATGAACACAATGGTATTGGTAGGGAAGGTTTCAACAACATACCCTTTTTCTAATTTTTATGTATTCTCTTCTTTCTTGTCAACATTTTCTATTGCAAATCATGTCATTGACTGAGAATAGAGGGTCAGACATGCTTGCTTAACATTATCTGTCTTCAAACCCCACCACCACATTCAGAAAACTTCTTGCTGTTCAATTTATTTTCCATAAATTAGAATGTTTTTGTCATGTAAAAGAAGTTTAATTAGCTTGTAAATTAATCTAATTTCCAATTAGATATCTAGTTTTAAATTTATTTTTAATCACAGCCTTATGTTGAGTACATTTTTGTAACTGAATCCTTAGAACAGTTTATCGAACTCTATGAATGTTAAAACTTACGGCGTAATTAAACCTTAAAAAAAATCAAGATGACATTTTCTAATGAAGTTGATTACTAATGTGTACTAAAATTCTCAACCTTTTTTAATTATTGAAAGAAAAAAAAAGTACTTATCATACAAAATTTGGATCTATGCCATAGCATCTTACTCTCTAATTTATTAGTTAACTTTTCATATGATCAAATAGTTGAGTTTCTCTAATCTCCTGAAGTTATCACTAGCAAGTAATTAATATATAGCTATAAATTGATTACTACCATATAAACAATTCAAGAAAGCAACAACATTCTTTTAAGAAGTTTAAAAAAATAAATTAGATTAAAGCTCTGAAAAGACAAAGATTTAGACAACTCAAAAACGTCCATTCACACTTTGTATTTTAAGAGGGGAAGTTGAGTAAAAGGTAGGTTTCTTTGTATTGCTTTTGTTGGACATTTTCCCTTTTCTCAATCATAAGCAAAGTTGATGCACGCCTTCACCACCATTGTTGGGGGATGATTTATAAAACAAAACTATTATAAACATACATGCATGCACCCTTGTGAATATATATATTTTTTAAATTGAATAATTTCTATTAACCATCTTTTTTATGGTTAATTGATTTTGCTTTAGATGACTTTTCACTTGGTCATCATGCCTTCAGTGTATGTGTTTTGCATGGAATCTCATTCACAAACAATATTCATCTGAAAAGTTAAAACATTCTTCTTACAATTCATTCAGTTAAAACTACACAACTTCTGAAAACATCTAGGACTTATTGATAAGGAGCTTCTGTTTTCATTTTATTTTTTCTTTCCACCATTACTCAAGTCTCAATAATTCCTTTTAAAAAAATGCTACAAATGCCCAAATTTTAGTTCAATTTTGGTTGTATAGTGTTCATATGTTTAATTAGGTTAGATATCAAGATAGATTTTTTTATTTACCACCTTATAAGATTGTTGAGAAGGAATATTCAGATAAAATCTTCGACAACCTTTATAACACATACAACGAGTTAAAAAAAAAAGATGATCGGATTTAGCATCTATTATCCTTATTTATTTATTTATTTATTTTTGGTTTTCCGTGGTATCCCTAAACCTGACAGATCAATGACTAATCTATTGTGATTTAAGGGTTTACCGTTGGCCAATGGATTGCTACATATATAATGCAAGATTCGAACTCCCCGGCACTTGCTTAAGGGGACTAATTAACTAACCATTAAACTAATCCAACTTGGTTTCTATTATTCTTATTTAAAGACCGATCTTCACGAATGAACCACTAAAAATGGATTCGAGTAGACTTTCAATTTAGATTGAATCTACAAAATCTTAGGTCCAATCCATATAATAATAATAAGAGAAAAGGACAAATCGATCACTGACTTTTTGGTTCGCGAACATTTAAATCCTTGAGGATTTCAAAATGCATTTAAGTCTTTGACCTCTTTAAAATCTGGACATATCGATTTCTGAGTCTAATTTATCAAATTTTAAAAACTTTCTCATGTATGCATCCGTATCAATCAGGTCAATACAACGGGAGTTATGTTTGATTTTTCTGTTAAATCTGACAGACCCAAGTGAACATGAGGGATCGATATGTCCAAATTTTGAAAAGGTCAGTGACTTAAATATATTTTCAAATCTTCGAAGACTTAAATGTCTGCACATTTATCATTTTCTCTAATAATAATAATAATAATAATAAGAAGAAGAAGAAGTTTTTGCAACTATTTGTCATTTTAACTAAATAATGTGTTTAATTGGTACACACTATACACCAACAAATTAACCCAACTATAAACTATTAATCAAATTTTTCATGCACTAACTACCAAAATCAAATCATCCCCTTTAGGCTTAGCTGAAAACTCTAATGATTAAAGATCCGTGTGAAGAAGCTGTGTAAAAAATGCTATTTAGGAAGCATTTGAAGAGCAAATTAAAGAAAACATATAATATGCATGCTAATGCTAGCCAGCTAAGCCAACATAAATGATTATTGTGTCTTATGCATGCCATGGTATATGTATATAGCAACTTCTAAACCACGCTTCTAGCAAGCGTGTGATGTTGGCATTCCTTATTGGTTCATATACTAAAATTTTGAGGAATGTAATATCAACATAGCATGTGAACACCTTTGACCAACATGTATATATATATACGACATGTTAATTCATGTCTACTACCTCATTGCCTAAAATTCCATTTGCACTCTTATATTTCTCAATCTTTTATTTTTACTACTTTAGTGTTCATTTCCAGTTTTGGAATTGTTTGAACCTTTTTACCTAGATTAAGTACTAAGTATAAAGATTGTATTCAATATGTAACAATGTGTGTTCAATAAGAACAAGGGGCTTTTTTATATAAATACATAATAAAAATACATTATTTATCAAAATACGCACTGACAAAAATTATTCCAAAAATACGCAGGACCAACTCAGGATAGACGACCGCGAAATGGAGATTCACTTCAAATCGTGTTTGGCAACCACGAAATGTTTCTGACACCTGCAGCAATCATATCATGCTCGGCGTCCACGAAATGGGGGCACTTAGTTCCCGGTGCATGCGAAATGGCCATAGCAAAGGAGGCATCCACGAAATGAACCCAAGTCAGTGGTACCGCACGCGAGATGATTCGCCAACGAAGTTGGATGTTGGTTATGCCTATATAAATAATGGTGCACCGTTTACCAAAGGAGTCATATCTCCATTCTCTTCTCTGAAATTTCTCTCTATGTCATTACCTTCTTTCTCTCTAAAATTTTTGGAGTTGTTGATAAATTTTTTTTCTTGTAATGGCTTCGAAAAATATATATGTGATTATATACTCAAGCAAATCACACTATTAAACCAGCGTAGAAAAAAAATTATATGATTCAATCAAAGCCAAAAACGTAATATGGATCAACTAAAAACGTGTTTTTATGTAATTCAAATCAAACTAATTTGAATTACAAATTAACAGTAATTCGAAGTTGATCAATTCAAAATATACAGCTAAAATTCGTACGTAATTCGAACCTACTTGATTTGAATTACGCATACAGGTTGACTCAGGATAATTCGAATTACACTAAAAAAATTTAAATTAAAATTTTTTATATTTTATAATAGAAATAAAAAATCTGATTAACATTGAGCTAGTCCAATATATTAGATAATTTTATTTGTTTAGTGTAATTTGAATTGCATCCCTTATAATTCGAATTAGTGTAATTCGAATTACCCTGGATTAACCTGCATGCATAATTCGAATCAAGTAGGTTCGAATTACGTACAAATTTTAACTGCATATTTCGAATTGATCAACTTCGAATTACTGTTAATTTGTAATTCGAATTAGTTTGATTTGAATTACTTAAAAATACATTTCTAGTTGATCCATGTTATATTTTTAACTTTGGTTGAATCATTTAATTTTTTTCTCCAGTCTAATTTAATAATGTAATTTGCTCTGTATACTGGGTTCTCTTCCAACGTTAGCCCCATCCCTACTCATGTTAGTTTTTTTTTTTCTTCAAAGAAAACAACACAGATCAACTTACACAAATTTCCTTTGTCACCAACTCGCTGGCGCTACCGCTGATGTTGCCCAACTCGTTGGCTCCAGGGTTGGATTGGGCATTTCGTGCATGCCAGGAGCAAAATGGGAAACTGCACGCATTCTGAAGATGTTAGCTCCATTTCGTGACCGTTGGACACGATTTGAAGTGAATCTCCATTTCGCCGTCGCCTACCCTGAATTGGTCCTGCGTATTTTTGGAATAATTTCTGTCCGTGCGTATTTTGGTAAATAATGTATTTTTATTATTTATTTATATAAAAAAGCCAAGAACAAGGATGAACCCACGCGTGACGCATACCAAAAGCAATTGTTCTAGTGACCCTTTAATTTAATCTAGAGTAAAAAATGACAATTCGTATCATATATTTTTTTTATTAGACGCATGAGCCCTTTTATGAGAATTTCTAATAAAAATTGATAGAAAATATTTACATATGATGTTAGCTTGTATGATCTAGCATTACCTGTCTTACATAGATGATAATCATTTTATTGGATTGTTTATTGTCTAGATAGTCATCAAAACAACCTTGTAAAGAGATGATAACCATTTGATTGGGATATTGTTTTGATAATTATGTAAGAGTTAAACAGTCTTAATCAAATAATTATCATTCACGTAAGACTGATGAAGGTCAGGTCATATAAATTATGTCATACGTAAGCATTTTTCGTATTCTTTGTCAAAAATTCTCACACAAGGACTCATGTGTTTTATGAAAAAGAAGAATAAGTGACAGATTGTCATTTTTCAATTGTTAAGATGCGAGTTGTCTAAATTATAAAAGAATAGGGATCGAAAAGAAATTTTACTCGTTAATCAATACATATCATTTTTTTTGTTATGGGTGAAAATTCTCGGGTATATTCAACGATCAAGAGTCAACTTAGACTTGTCTAAGTTTATGTTTCAGAGGTTAGAGAAGTAGCCATAAAACCTGTTGCATATGCATCATTTCTAAGGATTGAATAATCCTGGATATGAGGCTTAAACATTAGGTTTCATGATTTCTATGCATATCAACTTAGTNNNCCAAAAGCAATTGTTATAATGTCCCTATACACATAAATTTAATTAGTTTATTAGTATACAAATTTATGTAGTGTCAGCAACTTATTAGAATGCTTTCTCTTAGATTCTTTGCTAGTCTTATGAATACTAGAAAGTGATCAAAAACGTTGTTCATGTATTTCTCTCTGTACTTTTTAGGAATCCTTCTGAGTATATACAACAACCGAGCAAACATAATTTATATGTTCTTATACCTTTGGGGACATAATGATTCCACAAACCTGATGAAATGATATATTATTTTTGTATTACTCTAAAAGAAATTTCATAAATAATGTGCTATATATGAATTGATTTAATAGAGTTGAGAGATTCTCAACTCATGTAAATAGATTTTGGTCAGCAAGATTGAAATAGAAATAAAAATTTCTGCAATGACATTCCAATGTTAAAGTCAAAACAAATAAAAAAAGCACAAAAAAAAAGTGTATGTTATCTAAGGGAGCCAAAAGCTCCCTTTATATATTAAGAGCTGAGATCGGTTTTGAATTTCGGATTTAAGGGAGCGTTATGAAACTTTTAGAATCTTTTGAATTTGATTTAAATAGCAAGTGTGAGAAAATTAATAAATTAGTCTTACATTAAAGAAAGTAAGGAGTGTCAATTTTATAAAATGAAAGACTCATTAATTTGATGCTTTAAGGTTGAGTTGGATGTAGCGTTTTCTCATTTTGTATTTTCTCACTTGATTTTTCTCCGGCGATTGAAAGCTCCCCATAATGACTCAACAAGTTGTATCAGAATCGATGGTTAATTGATCTAGTGATTAAAGTTTTGAGTTAGATGTGATGTCTTCTCATTTTATATTCTCTTATTTGATTTCTCTCATATAGTCAAAAGCTGGTTTCTCTCATATCATAAAGGATTTGAAGAGACCCTTAACAGAGAAGATAGAATCTTGTCTCAAGTGATTTGTGTTAGGAAATTATTTTAATTTTTTAATTTGTTTGTAGACAATACATATATTAATTATAATTACAAATTATGCTATTTTAAATTAAATGACTTATATAATGGTGATCTTATTTATTGTTATAAATGCTAAATTGAATAAGTCATAATTACTTTTGATTTGGAATTAAATGAGAATAAAACTAGATATTATCTTTTAGACTTTAGATAATTATCTTTTGGATTTTAGATATATTATCTTTTGATTTTAGTGCATTTAGGATTTTGGTCCTCAATATACCAAAGCCGCCTTTGTTGCTCTTTCCCCATCAAAGGAGTTGCAATTCAGCCGCCTAGGAATACATAAGACTTTGGTTGAGGAAGATCGAAAGAACCACAAGATCCAAATCCTTCCATCAATTTCTGACTTTTATGAGTAAAGATACGCTTCCGTATTATGATATATTTTTTGTGATTCAATATGAATGATCTAGATTATTAAAATAATTTATTACAATAAGTAGTATCAGAGCCATCCATAATTTAATTATCGAAAATATTCAGTTTTTATTTTTGGATCGATATATGGGTATGTATGCGCTGTCTACATTGAATATTATTGTAAAGCAGAATTGTAAATCACAAATAGTTTTATGTGATTTTTTATTATTGTCACACATATAATACATTTAACTTTAACATATATATTTTGTGTGTGCATCATATATAATTGATACTCTTGCACGAACATAAAGATTAATTCCTTTTTTTATGTTAATGCTGTGATTGCAATTCTTAATACACATACGATTATTATGTGTATACTACTGTGCGTATATATATTTTACTGTATCCATTTTTGTATATATATAAAAATTGATTATCCTCTTAGAATATAAAGATTATTGTGTATGTAATTTATGCGAATATTAATCGATCCAAAAGAAAATTTATATTTGGCCAAGTTATGTATACACATTAATAATATTTGAGTGATAAAATTATAATGATTGATTTTAACCTTAACGAATCACGAATTTTTTGGCAAATGAATTTATTTCACAGTTATAATCATGTTTTTTTTTCAAGGTCTGAAAAGACACCATTAAGATTTAATTCCTTGTACGGTTTAAGGATTTTTTTTTTAATTGTTACATAAGGAAACTAGTAATAATTTGGATTATTATACCCACTCATTTTATAAAGATTTAGTTTTGGAATAAATTGATTGAACATTATGCTGCTAAAGTAGCCTCTTTTGTGAAAATTGATTTATTTAAAACATTAAGAATATGGTGATATGTAATTCATGCAAATATTGGTCAGCAAAAAGGAAGATCTATATTTGGCCGAATTACATATACATATTGATGGTAAATACATGTTTGGGGCAACTAATTAATAATAAAGTAATGCTTATTATTTATGCGGACAATAATCGGCCCAAAGAAAGTTTATTGTTTGGCCAAATAATAAACATTGCACACTTTTGTTTATTTTCTATTATTTATGCGGTCAATAATCGGCCCAAAGGAAAGTTATTGTTTGGCCAATTAATAAAAAATATATGCGGTAATAAATATATTGCAAAGTTTAAGTTTCCATGTGCGCATTCAGTCGGTCCAAAGAAAGGCTTAATGTGTGACAGAAATTTGGACAATATTTGATTACTGCAATGAGAGTATCTCAATATGGATTTTTTCATTATTTAACTAATATTTACTACATGTTCTTTTTGTTCTAATCTAGAAACTATGGCTTTAGCTACTAATGTTTCTGCACAAATTAGCAGTATTCCTATGCTGAATAGTTCAAACTTTAAGGTTTGGAAGGATACCGTGGAGATTGTCCTTGATTGTATGGATCTGGATATAGCTCTTCGAGAGGAGAAACCCACTTCTACTCCGGAAAATCTCAATGAGGTCAAAATAGAGAAGTGGAAGAGATCCAATCGAATGAGCATTATGATTATGAAGCGCTCAATTCTTGAGGCGTTTCGGGGCTCAATTATTGAGGATAAAGATGCCAAACAGTTCCTAAAAGATGTTGAAAAATTCTTTGCTAAGAATGAAAAGGTGGAGGCAAGTAGCATTTTGAGCAAACTTGTCTTCATGAGGTATAAAGGTATAAGAAACATAAGGGAGTACATTATGGAAATGTCTCATCTTGCTTCAAAATTGAAAGCACTTAAGTTAGAGTTGTCTGAAGACTTATTCGTGCATTTCATTTTAATCTCCCTTCCTGTACACTTTGGGCAATTCAAAGTGAGTTATAATACTCTGAAGGATACTTGGTCATTAAATGAGCTTATATCTCACTGTGTGCAAGAAGAAGAGAGGCTACAGCAAGATAAGACTGAAAGTGCTCACATGGCTTCATCTTCTCAGTATAAAAGAAAGCGTGATACTACTGCGGATATGCCTTCTCAGTAGAAAATGGCTAAGAAATAGGATCAAGTTTCAACCTGTTTCTTCTGTAAGAAGGTGGGACACATGAAGAAGGATTGTACCAAATATACCACTTGGTGTGTAAAGAAGGATATAATTCTTACTTTCGTTTGTTCTGAGGATAGTTTAACTTATGCACCTGTTGATACTTGGTGGGTAGATGATGTTGCTACTACTCATGTAAGTGTTACTATGTAGGATTGCCTGTGGAGTCGATCGCCAAGTGATGCTGAAAGATACATCTATGTGGCAGACGGCAATATAGTTATAGTCGAAGCTATAGGAACCTTTAGATTATCTTCCACGAGTGAATTTTACTTGAATTTATTAGAGACATTTTATGTACTGTCATTTAGACGGAATCTGGTTTCTATTTTTCGTTTGGACAAATCAGGTTAATTTTGTTCGTTTGGAGACAATAAAGTCAGTCTCTTTTATAATTCGAATAATATTTGCTCTGGTCATTTGGTGGATAATCTATATAGGCTTGACTTAAATTCCTATAATAATGAAATACTGCAAACGGGTACAAAACGAAAACTAAATGATAATTCGGCATCATTATGGCACAAACGCCTAGGTCACATCTCTAAACAGAGAATTCAGAGGCTCGTGTCGGATGGAATTCTTGGACTCCTAAATTTGGCGGACTTTGAAGTCTGCATTGAGTGTATAAATGGGAAAAGGACAAACGAATGAAAATTAGGTGCCGAGAGAGCTAAAGATGTCTTAGAACTGATACATACCGATATATGTGGCCCATTCCCTACTGTCTCTTGGAATGGACAACGGTACTTTATTATGTTCACAGATGATTACTCTCGTTACGGATATTTATATTTAATTCATGAAAAGTCCTAAGTCTTGGATGTTTTCAAGTCTTTCAAAGCTGAAGTTGAACTTCAACTTGGAAAGAAAATTAAAGCTGTCAAATCTGATCGTGGTGGTAGATACTACAGAAGATATGACGGTTCAGGTGAGCAACATCCCGGGCCTTTTGCTCTTTTCCTAGAGGAGTATGGTATTGTTCCACAATACACCATGCCAGGCAAACCTAGCATGAATGGTGTTGCAGAGCGAAAAAATCGAACTCTTAAGGACATGATGAGAAGTATGATTAGTCATTCTTCCTTGCCTGAATCACTCTGAGGAGAAGCCTTAAAGACCGCAGTGTACATCCCTAATAGGGTACCAAGCAAAGCAGTTAACAAAATCCCATATGAAATTTGGACTGGGAAAAGGCCTAGTATAAAGCATTTGTATATTTGGGAATGTCCAGATGAGGCGCAACCTTATAAGCCGCATGAAAGAAAATTGGACTCAAAGACAATTGGTTGTTACTTCGTTGGTTACGCTGAGCATTCATGGGGGTACAAATTTTACAATCCTACATCAAAGACTATTTTTGAAACGGGAAATGCAAGATTTCTTGAGGATGTTGAGTTTGGAGAGGAAGGAAATATTAGGAATATTGCTTTTGATAAGGATTCTGTAACTGACAATGATCAGGACCTTGTGCCTATTATTGTTCAAGATACAGTTATAGTACAAGAGCACAATGAGAATCCTACTGTAGATTCAGTTACAGTATAGAAGAACAATGAGAATATTGTTATTGTTCAAGATACTGTTACAGTATAGAAAAATAATGAGAATCCTCCACAATCCCAACCCATACAGCAAGCTCAACAACCTCAAGAAGTGTCATTAAGGAGATCCAACAAAGAAAGGAGAAAATCCATCTATGGTCTCAAACAAGCTTCCCGTTAATGGTATCACAAGTTGAATCAAGTCATTACCTCGTATGGCTTTGAAGTAAATATTATAGATAAATGTGTATAACGCAAGTTTAGTGAGAGTAAATACTTTTTGGGTCTTATATGTTGATGACGTTCTACTTGCTAGTAACGATATAGGCTTGTTGCATGAAACTAAGAAATTTCTATCGAACAAATTCGAAATGAAAGATCTTGGTGATGCCTCTTTTGTATTCTTGGATTATCACAAAAGAACTATATCAAAAGGTTTTAAGTAGATATATCATGGAAATTTGTAGGCCAATGGACACATCCGTAGTTAAAGGAGACAAGTTTAGTCTCAAGCAATGCCCCAAAATGATCTTGAGAAGACAGTAATGCATGATAAACCTTATGCATCAGTACTAGGAAATTTAATATATGCTCAAGTCTGCACACATTCTGATATATCATTTATAATGGGAGTATTGGGTAGATACTTGAGCAATTCAGGCATAGATCATTGAATAGCTGTTGAACGCGTAATGCATTATCTAAAGAGAATAAAAGATTACATGCTTATTTATCGGAGATAAGAAAATTTGGAGATCATTCAGTATTTTGATTCCGATTTCATGTCATATGGTTGCAAAACTTTGTCACCAAGTTTCGTATAGTAGATGACATTGAGGCCATTAAAGATATTTTGTGACAATAAGTCAGCAGTACTATACTCCAATAACAATAAGAGCTTGACAAAATCAAAGCATATAGACATCAAGTTCTTAGTTGTCAAGGAGAAAGTTTAAAAAAAAACAGATTTTCATAGAACATATACGAATAGAGTATATGCTAGTAGACCCATTAATCAAGGAATTGATCCCTAAAATCTTTCATGAGCACACTGCTCGGATAGGTGTCAATATTTGTGATGCCTTGATTTAGTGAGAATTTATCTTATGCTATATGTTCTATGACAGATATTGAATTATTTTTTGCAGAATTAAGTTTATGGTTTATTTCATATTATGTGAAATATTCATTTTGCAATATTTGTTTTGTATTTGATCTCAATAAAGTTTTAAAGTTGGACCAGTTGGAAATAGACATGCATGAGATCACCTGGCATGTAATTTTCATATTACTCATCCAAATTTGATCTATATCGTTAAGTATATTATGATGGTGATTGTCGTGGTTTAGTCACGATATTAATGTGATAAAAGCTGCGGTGATTCCATATCTAATATATGAGACGGACCAGATTGTTAAAATAATGAGAGAAATAGCATTCAGATGCGCGCATAAAGTTTATAAGATGTGATTATGTCAAGAAAGAATATATGTATAGCCAAAGTGGGAGATTGTTAGGAAATTATTTTAATTTTCTAATTTGTTTGTGGGAAACACATATATTAATTGTAATCACAAATTATGCTATTTCAAATTAAATGATTTATATAATGGTGATCTCATTTATTGTTATAAATACTAAATTGAATAAGTCATAATTACTTTTGATTTGGAATTAAATGAAAATAAAATCAAATATTATCTTTTGGACTTTAGATAATTATCTTTTGGATTTTAGATATATTATCTTTTGGACTTTAGATATTATTTTATTTGGGTTTAAGGGTTTAATGGATGCCATGCTCAAATATAAATAGTGCCTTTAGGGTTTCGCTCCCCAATATACCAAAGCCGCCTTTGTTGCTCTTTCCCCATCAAAGGAGTTGTAATTCAGCTGCCTAGGAATACAGAAGGCTTTGGTTGAAGAAGATCGAAAGAACCACAAGATCCAAATCCTTCCATGAATTTCTGACTTTATGAATAAAGGTACGTTTCCATATTATGATATATTTTTTATGATTCAATATAAATGATTTAGGTTATTAAAATAATTTATTACAACAATTTGGACACATAACAATAATTTAACAAATAACAACTGTAGAATTAAATTGTTGAGTAGTCAATTCACTCATTTGTTTAAGTAAGTATCGAGAGCTTAAATTTTGCATTGTGTATACAACAACTCATTAACTAATAGCAAATTTTTAAATAGAATTCAAATATACAACGAATTAGTCATTAGTTCGTCAAATTAATAAAATACCATAGGAAAAAAAAAACGATAGAAATGCATACCAATTATATTATCCCTCGCTGATCAATGTGAATTAGCTTCTCTGATATTACCCCTTTTTAAGAAATGACAGAGATACTAATAACTCCTAATGAGATCAAATTTTGAAATCAACTTTTGATTGTAAGGGTAAAGTCAAAGCTATGAAAATGTAGTTTGACCTTTCTCTTTTTATTTTTATTTGTTTTTTTCCCCTTTTATCCATGCATCATGCTACGAAAATTTGATGGAGCATTTTCTAAGGGGATGAGTGTTCATTTTTATGCTGTGGAAATAAAAGTACAAAGTCACAAATATCAGAAAACTTAAATGGATGTTTTTTTTATTTAATTTCTCACGGTATTTTTTAGCATGGCAGGTCAAAGATTAATTTGTCACAATACAGAATTTTATTTAAGGATTTATTGCTGATCAATAAATTAATGCACATGCACAAAACAAAATTTATGATGATGACTTTTTTGTTTTTATTTGCGAAAATACTAAATGAATAAAACTACGTTACAAGCCATAAAATAAACTGAAATAAATCCATGACTTAATATATAAGAATTTTATGAAAAATAAATAAAAACATAAAACTTGCAAACAAATAAACCCGAAGGACTTCATATAATCAATCTTTTAATTACACAATAAACTCAATTTCATTCTTAATTTAATTTGTGAGTTACTTGTTTACCTTTATAATTATTTGGTAAACTTAAAAGTACATTCTAACTTAAGAGGAATAACTTTTCTTAGCCCCATATGTTTTTTAGGTGAAAAATAAAAGCTTACCTTCTAAGTTCTAAACTAAATTCTAATCATGATAATAACTTAAATTATAAGAATTTCATGGAGGTAAGGTAATCAATTTTTACACAATGGTGGTGTGATTAAATGGGTTAAAATTAAAAAAATGGTGTAAAATAGACACTCCTTTTTATGGGAGATAGATATTATTTTTGGTATTATGAGACCTTCAAAATTGTAAAGTTGCAATTTTTATGTATAAATTATAAACAATTAAGATTTTGTTAGGTGCAAAATCTCTAGAACACATTATTAGTTTAAAACTGCAGAATTATCATAATTGTTAAGATAGGATCAAATTGGTTGGTTCAATTCACAATTGGATCATCCTGGATATAGGGATATTGTGAACCAGTCATGGTGGTCTGGTAATAGAGGAATTCATGGCAAGCTTTCGGAAGTACAGAAGAATTCATTAGAGTTTAACTCGAAAGTATTTGGTAACATTTTTGTTAAGAAATGTGAATTAGAGCAGCAGATTAATTATTTACAAAAGCGTTTGGAAGTGGTGGATAGTATTTATTTGCGTCAGAAAGAGCAACAGTTGCTTGATGATTATAATAATACTCTAGTGCAAGAAGAGCTCCTATGGTTCCAAAAGTCCAGAGAGCAGTGGGTAAGGTTCGGGGATAGGAATACAAGATTCTTTCATATTCAAACTCTTGCGCGAAGGAAGCATAATAAGATTCATGGCCTTTTTCTCAAAGATGGAGTGTGGGAAACTGATCCAGAGGTTCTGAGTCAAGAAGCAGAGTCTTTCTATAAAAGCTTATTCTGTCATTTGGATGATGTTGATTTGGGTTGCCTTGGTGATGTGCCTCTTCCTTCTCTAAATGAGGAAGCTTGCCATAACCTTACGGCACCAGTTACTATGGAGGAAGTCAAAGCAGCTGTTTTTCACATGAACTCTTTTAAAGCTCCGGGTCCTGATGGGTTTCAAGCTTTCTTCTTCAAAGAATATTGGGAGATCATTGGTCTTGATGTTTGGAAGATGGTTAAGCAGGCATTCTCCGGTGTTTCTCTTGATCTGAGAATGTTGGAGACTTTACTGGTTCTCATTCCAAAGGTTGAATCGCCGGTATCTATGAAAGATTTCAGGCCGATTAGTCTCTGCAATGTAGTTTACAAGATCATCACGAAGGTCCTTGTTAATAGGCTTCATCCTCATTTTGCGGAGATTGTTGGCCCGCTTCAAGGAGGATTTATTCCGGGACGAGGAACTCCTGACAACATCATTATTGCTCAAGAAGTCCTCCACTTTATGAAGAAGACTAAATCAAAGAAAGGCACACTGGCCTTTAAGATTGATCTGGAGAAAGCTTATGACAGAGTTGACTGGAGGTTTTTAGCTCATACCCTTAAAAGCTTTGGTTTTCCTATTCTTACACTTAATTTGATTATGAATTGTGTCACTGCTTCTTCCTTATCTATTCTTTGGAATGGGAATCGTTTGAATGGCTTTACTCCTAGCCGAGGTCTTAGACAAGGAGACCCTATGTCACCCTATCTTTTTGTATTGTGTATGGAGCGATTGGCATGCTTTATTAGTCATCAGGTTGATTTGGGCTTGTGGGAGCCGGTTGCTATTTCTAGAGGGGGACCAAGAATATCCCACTTAATGTTTGCGGATGACTTGCTTCTGTTCTGTAAAGCTATAAAGAGACAAGTGCAAAATGTGATGTTGGTTTTAGAGACTTTTTGCAAAGCATCTGGGATGAAGATTAATGTTGAGAAGTCTAAAGCGCTTTGCTCCAAGAATGTCTCTGCAACAAGGAAAGAGGTTTTTACTGGGGTATCCTCTATCAGATTTGTCCAGGACTTGGGCAAGTATCTTGGAGTTACTCTTAGCCATTCTAAGATGACTCGTTCAGCTTTCAATGGTGTCCTGGATAAGATTCGGAGTAGGCTAGCAAGCTGGAAAGGAAGTTTACTCAATCGGAAATTGTTTGCTATTTGGAGAGGATATCTCTTAGTTTGGGATGTGGGTCAACGAGATGTTATTTGTGAGACGGATTGTGTGGAAGCATTTAATCTTGTTACTCAAGATGGTTTTGGGTTTATTGATCCACTGGTGCTCAAAATAAGAGATATCATGCATTGAAATTGGCGGGTTGACTTTCGTTTGATTATGAGAGATGCAAACACGGTGGCAGATACTATGGCAAAGATGGCGATGAAGTTACAACTTTCGCATGTGGAGCTTCTTTCACCTTGGGAGGAGTTTAAGAGTAGTCTTGAATGGGACTGTCCCTCTATTTAGGCAGTTCCTTATTTTGTTTGTTTTGTTTTTTTTTATTTAATTTATTTCAGTTACCAAAAAAATTTCACAATTGGATAAATGAGTAATTTGATCGATTCGATTAGAATTTTAAATCAAAATTATAATTAAATTGTTTAAAATCGACCAATTCGACAGAAATTTGTCTAAATTAACTAACCTACTATAAATTTATAAATCAGACAAATCTTCCAAAAGATTGACGAAAATTTGTAGTTTTGTACATTTCTTGTCAACTTAAAGTTGCAAAGTTGAAATTTTATAAGGAGCTAAGCTACTCCTTGATCTCTAAGACCAAAACATACTTTTAAAGAAAAAAAAACAGTTACAATGTTGTGATTTCAAATATTATGGCAGGTGTACTTTTATACAAAAATAATAGCAATGGTATTGATATGTATTATCGTANNTTATATATTTATATAATATAAAAAAAATCGATATCATTACATTAATTTTTTTATTTTTTTACCAAAGATATGAGACTCGAACCCGCAACTTCTTAATTGAATATGGAGAGACTATGTCATTTGAATATCATTGGCATATCATCGTATCATCACGTTAACTTAACACACAATCAAACGTAGATCATGTCATCATACACATTAATTGTTTCCCAATTTAGATATTTCTACGTAATCCACTAACCACAAATACAAAAAGGGAAGAGAGAGAAGAAGAAGAAGAGAATGTAAGAAACTGCAAAAAAGCAGCAGATAGAGGCTTCTGTGTAACTCAACACAACCTTAAACAAAGGCACATAAACATAAACAAACACTAGTTGTTCTACTAGTTCAGCAATCATTCTATCATGGATTTTGTTTCAATCTTCTTCCCCTTTTTCCTTGTCAAGCTTGTTCTCAGATTAAAGTACCCAAATGCTATGATCATGAGGCGTCTCTTCCAAGCAACCTTCCACCACTACTACCACCATAATTCCTAATAATCCATTACCACAATTCTCCGATTCAATTCTTTTTTACTCTTCTTGTTCCTTTAATCATAGCTACACCCAATTCCCTAACCTAACCTAACCTCAATATATACATACATACACATTAGAATTACAACAACAGCATAAAGTTTCCATTTTTCTTTCCCAAACCCACAAATTGAATTGTGAATATTGAAATTAGTGAAGAAAAGTTTCATTTTCTGTAATTCACGCAACACAATACCCTGAAATTCAATAGTGGGCAACTCATTCAGCTTAGAAAGAAAAAAAAAAAAAACATTTTTTCCCCAATTCACATGAACCCATAATCCAGAAACCCCAAGTTCCAATTTTGAATTCTTGGTTTTCAATCTTTAACCATGCCAGGACTATTCGCCGCTAGAACCCCATCAAAAACGCAGTCGTTTCGTGATTTCCTCATTGAACCGCCGGAAAACGAACCCTCCAGCGAGCTGAACCCTTCTCCGCCGCCGACAGCGAAACGAACCACCATGAGAACGCCGGATAAACTCGCCGTCGACGACAACGATACCTCCCTTGACAACCCAGACATGGGCCCGTTCCTTCTGAAGATGGCCCGAGACACTGTTCATTCGGGTCAGGACCCGAAGAAAGCCCTAGAATACGCGATTCGGGCCTCCGAGGATTTCGAGCGGGTGTCGGGTCCAAGTTCGGATCTTGCCACGTGTCTCCACGTGGTTGCTGCAATATTGAGCGGGTTAGGGCGGTTAGAGGAAGCGGTCGAGACTCTGGAGCGGTCAATTCTGGTGTCGGATAGTGCAGAAAACGGGTCGGGTCATGCAATGGTGAAGTTTTCAGGGTTGATGCAGTTAGGGGATACTTATTCAATGATTGGGCAGTTGGATAGGTCCATTGAGTGTTATGAATCGGGTCTGAAAATCCAAGTTGAGGCTTTGGGTAGATCTGACCCGAGAGTTGCTGAGACTTGCAGGTATAGTAAAATTTCATTGCCTTATACAATGGAGTTTAATTTTGATGGAGCATAAAACGTGTAAATCTATTTCATGCCGATGGTGCATCAAAATTAAATTTTATACAATAAGATATATCCATTGACCATTGTTCTTTTATTTTGTTTTGGTTTTAAACTCTGTAATTTAGTTTGTAGGTATTTAAGGTTTAAGGATTAGGATATGATATTTATGTTAAGTATGCAAAATATTTCCACTTTGTTTTCGGTGTCCCCACATTGTTTATTTTTCTTTTTGAACTTCTCATAATCTCAATTCTCATGTATGTTGGTTTGTTAATTAAGTAATGTATTATTATTCTAGTGATTAGTGAGTTAGTGGATCAGTTTAATTAGTATATCCAATGTTAGTGGATTTTGTTTGAGTTGGGTGGCAGAAATGATGTTGAGTATCTGTTATAAAAAATTCTAAAAAAATATTGTAGAATCTTTTCTTAGGTGGTTTGGTCGGATGCTAGACCCTCTAAAGAAAAATGTAGTTTAAAATAGGTCGACTTTTTGTCTCTGCATAATTTGATCAAGGGTCATATGGATCTGAAAACAACAAAACCTATGAATTGTTTTGTTGGTTTTGGCCTATTAGAGCATTGGATATGGATACATTATCCATTGATCATTGCACTCATAATGGCGCATCACATGCACTGCATCAATTATTGATGATTTGAACCATGGTTATGGATTCTGAATAATGACTCTATAAGAAAGTATTCAATAGAAAAAAAAAAATCTCTTTTGTTTTGTACTTGATAGAAGCAATATAAAAATGACATGAGTTTAGGAACTAGTTGATTGAAGTAAATGGTTAGCTTCATAACTCTGTCTATTAATATTGTTTATAACATAGTTGGTAAGGAGGAGTATAAGCTCATGTGATAAGGTACTTAAAGTTTCCCTAAATAATTCCTTTCCTTTGTTAATAGATACTTAGCTGAGGCGCATGTTCAAGCCATGCAATTTGATGAGGCTGAGAAATTCTGCAAGAAGACCCTTGAGATTCATAGGGAGCATTGCTCGCCAGCTTCTCTTACAGAAGCAGCCGATAGGCGTCTTATGGCCCTCATATGCGAGGCGAAGGGAGAATACGAGCCGGCACTTGAACATCTTGTCCTTGCTAGTATGTCGATGATTGCCCATGGGCAGGACAATGAGGTTGCAGCGATTGACGTTAGCATTGGCGATATTTACTTGTCGCTCTGTCGTTTTGACGAGGCTATTTTCGCCTACCAAAAAGCGCTAACAGTGTTCAAAACCACCAAAGGTGAAAGTCACAGTTCCATAGCATTAGTGTACATTCGCCTTGCCGACCTCTACTACAAGACGGGAAAATTGCGCGAGTCAAAATCCTATTGTGAAAATGCGTTAAGAATATACTCCAAACCTGTACCTGGAACTACCCCAGGAGAAATTGCGAGTGGATTGAATGAAATCTCTGCCATCTATGAAGCTTTAAACGAGCCGGAGGAGGCACTGAAGCTCCTCCAGAAGGCAGTGAAGTTATTGGAGAATATCCCCGGACAATATAGGACAGTGGCAGGAATAGAATCTCAAATAGGAGTAATCTTCTACATGGTTGGGAGATACAGTGATGCATGGAAATCTTTTGCGAGTGCCATTGCAAAGCTTAGAGCAAGCGGAGAGAGGAAATCGGCGTTCTTCGGATTTGTGTTGAACCAGATGGGCCTAGCATGTGTGCAACTGTATAAAATTGCGGAAGCTGCCACACATTTCGAAGAAGCAAGAGAGATATTGGAGCAGGAGTGTGGAACATACCATTTGGACACTCTTGGAGTTTATAGCAATCTTGCAGCAACTTATGATGCCATGGGGAGGTAAGCACATCTTTCATTATTAGCTTGCACAATGTGTTTCTGTCTTTATGCTATTTTGTGTTACAATCATCTATTCTTTGTGCCATTGAAGCTTTCATTTCTTTAGTACCCTAAAGTTAGTAGTCACTCAAAATGTTGCATCATGGAAGATCATCATTATCATTCATTGCCTAGGGACATTTCTTTGGCCTAGTAAAGCACCAACATAGCTCCCATAAGATCACTTAGTTAACGAAATATACGATAAAGGTTTAGCTTCGCCTAACAAATTCATCTAATCATCAATTGGGCTTAACCTAAATTTTGATTGGATTCGATTGTTAAATGGAGCAAACTTATAGGGAATCTCGAACAAAGTTTCAATCTTTCATGAGTTGTTTCGTTAGCGAAATGATCTTTCGAGAACTATTTTGTTAGTTCACTCCTCATGGCATGTATAGTGTGACACTGCTTCCATTTCCATTAGTTGGTGATATGAGTGCATGTTTTTTGCCTTTCAAAAAGGGACCACTATAGGACTTTTGTGATCTTTTGCTATATTGAATTTCTTGGCATAGAAGGCATAATTATATGATTCCATGTTAAGTATATGATAAGAAGATCTCTTTTTTTTTTTTGGTGTATACAGAGTTGAGGATGCCATTGAGATATTGGAGTACATACTTAAGATGAGAGAAGAAAAACTTGGAACTGCAAATCCAGATGTTGATGATGAAAGGAAAAGACTGTTTGAGCTTTTGAAAGAGGCAGGAAGAGTTAGAAACAAGAAGGCAAAATCACTTGAAAATCTTATAGAATCCAAGTCTTTCAAGATGAAGAATGAAGGGAAGAAGAAAAGGGTTGCATTTGGTTTGAGAACTTGAAATAAAGAGAGTTTTATTGTCATTTAAAAAAAAAAAAAAATCTCTTACATGTTCTCTTTTATTTGGCATCATGAGAATTTTGCTAGTGTTTTTGGTTCAATGAACCTTTACCTAGTCTTACATGTGTTAATATTGTCAATTGTTACCCTTGATATATAAAAATTTACTGATTTTTTGTGTCACTAATTCTATCAAAATACTAAAAGGAATTTATCTTATATGGCAACTTATGTAGGCAAATTAGTCCATCAGGGTATTTGTTATTTCCAATCCATCAACAATGGGGGAAAATCAAATATGATGTTAGAAAATATAATCATGT
>NC_029786.2:4761545-4766355 GCF_000816755.2 Arachis ipaensis | reverse complement strand
ATAAATTATAAATTTTAAGAGATTTATTTGTTAGTTTAATTATTTTTTAATCAAAATAAAATAACTACATTAGATTCTGAAATTGCAACCCGGTGAGTGATGGTTAAAAACTTTAGATTCTTGAGCTGAAGCATGAGCTGCTTTCAATTTTCAATGCCTAAATTCTTGAATCCATTCCTCTGAACAAAACCATGAATCAAAGAAATTCTTCTTCTATTAACCCCATCGATCACTTGCCACTCCAACTCCACCGATCCGACGTCGTTCCACCGTCACCTTCCCCTACTTCCGCCATCGATTTCCTCCCCGATTTCGCCGGATACTCATGGATCGCTTACGCTGCTTCCTCTCTCCTTTCCATCACTCACTTCCCTTCTCCTCTCTCTCACAAACAGACTCGCATCGGTTCCATTTTCCGCCAACTCTTCGAGCTCTCCGGCGACCCTTCTTCCTTTGTCTCCGCCGTCTCATGGTGCCCCCGGACCCCTTCCTCCGGTGAACTCGCTGCTTCAGCTCAAAATTGCATCTGGGTCTTTCACCATCGATCTGCTACCTCAAAAGGTAACTCAAAGTTCCAAACTTTTTGTCTTTTCAAATGCTGGACCATTAATTAGAACTTCAATGTTTGAATGAGCCTTGCGTTTACTGAGTTTGATTGCTGAATGCTGAATGGGTGAATTTTTACTTCTAATATATATAGCTTTGCGAAATAGGGTTAGCATTGCTGAATGCTGATTTCTGAATGGTTCTGCTATGAGGTAGCTGAAAGTTTGAGACTTCTATTAAGGTTGTATTTGGATAGGGAGATTCCATAGGTGCTACTATCTAATATATAGTAGCTTTGCAAAATAGGATGAGTATTTCTTTGATTAGCTCTTCATATTGAAAACACAATGTTGTCACTCATATTCAGGTTCTTTTTGTTGGAGCCAGAATGCAGTGCTTGTACAACAAACGAAGGTGGAGGCCATCAAATGGACAGAATCAGGGGATGGAATAGTTTCCGGCGGAAGCGAGGTGGTTTTCTGGAAAGAGAGTAATAAGCGTTGGGAAATAGCTTGGAAGTTCAAAGTGGATCAACCTCAAACTCTTGTTTGCACAACCTGGTCTATTGAGGGCCCTTCGGCAACCACGGCACATCATGGTAAAGGACAAGTTGAGGGGTCATTAGCAAATCAGGCAAGCAAATGTGTCTTGGTAATTCAAAACAATGGACAATCTGAATATTCAACAGCCAATCTACGGCATCCTCTACCTGTCGTAATGATTCAGTGGAGACCGCCAAGAAGAAGGCTATCAAACGGATATGAGGGGCATTCAGTTAGGCATGTATTATTGACCTGCTGCTTAGATGGAACTGCAAGGCTATGGAGCGAGATTGATCATGGGAAGGCTAGAAGGAATGCGAAGGATACCAATGATCTAAAGATCACGGAACGCTCTTTTTGTGTTGTTGGTGTAATTGAGATTAATCAAGCCTTGAATGGAACCCTAGGTTCAAATATATTTGTATCATGGGGAAGAGAAATGGAGGGAATATTTAAAATCGGTGAAGGAGTGAAGCAAGATTTCTCCAAAGAAAGATTCAAGGACGATGTTAGAAATTGTGAATGGCTAATAGGTTTTGGTCCTGGAATGTTGCTAAGCTTTTGGGCTGTCCACTGTCTTGATGACATTTCGCCACTTAGATTTCCTCGAATTACATTATGGAGGAAACATGAATTCCAGGCCAATGACATAGGAAGCACTCATAAGTTTGATTCATCTGATTTTAAAAATGCATTACTTCTGCATAAAGTCAGTATATTGAGGAACTGCTTGTCTGGTCCACCTATAGTCTGCTCTCCACTCCAGTTATTACATTGCAATTCTTTAGTTTGGTCATATTTGCGTATTCAAGCAATAGACGATACTGTTGAGACCTCCCTTGATAAAGCCAAAACGGATTACATCTCCAATTTGAGTGGTGGAGTTTTAAACTTAGATGGTCACAGTGAGAAAATTTTAAAGGTTTCAATTCATCCTCATATATGCGAAGTTCAATTTGCTGCTTCTCTTGATAAGAATGGGCTGATTCTTTTTTGGTCACTTTCTAACATTTCAAACTGCATTTTGAAATGTCCAACTTTGGTTCCTTCTTGGGAACTTTGTGGGAAGCTTGTAACTCAAGGCTCATGCTCGAAGTATACAAGTTTGAGGTGGGCACCTTCAGTACTTAATGACAACCTGGTTTTATTTATGGGACATGCCAGGGGGGTTGATTGCTTCATAGTCAATATTTGTCGAACTGAAGAAGAAAATGTAGAATGCCACTACTTATGCACTATTCCTTTTAATGGTCATGGTCCTTTTAAGCATGGCCCATCTGATATATTTGCAATTCCTTTGAACTCGACTTGTAATAAAACGTTTCATAATAATAAAATTATGCTATTGGCAATTTGGATAGGGAGATTCCAGGCCTTATCATGGGAAGTTAACTTACACTCATTCGATATGTCAACAAGCTGTTGTGCATGTGGTATTGATGCTAAAATCCCCGATAATGGTGATATTTGGGCATTTGAAAGTACATTTGCTAATAAAAGATATTTCATTGCTGTAAATCCTTGTTCTTCTGAGTATCCAACGCCTGATGATCTAGTTACCAGCTTTGCTGTGGTTGATGCAGTCACTCTAAGCCACAGACAGCAGGAGTTAGGCTTTGCAGATGATCTATGTAGTGGTTATCCTGCATCTATTATGGCCACGGGTTGTTCCAATGGTAGCTTGAAACTTTGGAGAAGTAACTGTGGCAACCGATCAGCTCTGCACTTGCCATGGGAGCTTGTGGGTATGTTTACTGCACATGATGGTCCGGTCAATCATATATGTTTCACTGATTGTGGTCAGAAGATAGCTACTTGCTGCAACAGAAGAGATTCAAATGGCGTCAATACCATTCATATATGGGATGCTGTAAACCTGATCAGTGAAGGGACTTTTATTTTGGAAGACAGGCTAACTTTTGAAAGTAATATTTGTAGTCTAAATTGGTTAACTTTAGGTACTGGTCAGTTGCTGCTTGGAGTTTGCTTGGAAAATGAATTACAAGTTTTTGCGCAGAGGCGTTTTGATGGTATGACTTTGTCAAACTCTGTAAAGTTTCCGAAGATTAATATATGGATTAATATTGCATTTGCTCAGACTTCCCTTCCAATTCGTGATTTCTTGTGGGGTCCCAGAGCTACAGCAGTGGTAGTTCATGAAAATTACTTTAGTATATTTGGTCACTGGTTGTTTCACGAGGATAGAAAACAAGGGAGTAATTTTCATTTCCGTGATTCCAAGCCAAATGCCGCTAATTGCAAGGGTGAAATATATGAAGACGGACCTACAGTTCTTACCGATTGTGACTCCATGCAGTCCTCCAATATTAATATGAGGGATGATAACCGATCAAGTAGCTTATGTCTGGCCAAGAAGCAATTGAAGTCTGAAATTTGCACGAACATTGGCTTATGGAGCATCTTAGAAGTAGCTGAGACAATTAGTAGGCCTTTGCCTACATATCACCCCGATATTCTCCTCACTAATATAAGTTCAGGTAATGATTGAGTAAGTTGTTTTCTACTTTTCTTTAAAGATGACTCGGCTAAATTACTTAAGTAAACATGTAATTTAGAATTTGAACCTATTATGCTTTTGTTATATTATTTGTAATGTTTTTCAGGAAATTGGAAACGTGCTTATGTAGCTGTGAAACATTTTGTTGAATATTTGACTTCTAATAATGATCCTAAAATAAGGTTCGTCTCCAAAAATAAGGGTCTTCCAGAGATGAGTTTGTCATACTATCTAGAAGGAAGCCTGTCAGAAGGTTCCCAAGACAGGAGATTCCAATGGAGTGGAGATATTGCGTCAATCACGTCAACTTCTCACATGGAAAGTAGCATTTCTACCTCAACAAAGTCTGAGCTTAATGGCTTTGTTGAATCCATTGAGAATTCGCCCGAGTTATTGCATTTGACCAATGTAGAGAAGTCAGAGATTCTTGCAATCATTGATTTGCTTGGCGAAGTTTGTAGTCCACACTTGTCTTCTGCATACCAAAGTCTTGATGAACCTGGCAGGAGGTAATCTTCAGATTATTATCAGATCCTTTCGATTACATCTTTTGTTTTTTTTTGTCCTGTTTTGCTCTCATTTTGAAAGATGATAAGTAGAATATTGACTATTGAAATACCCGTGAAGCATTTCTTGCACAAAATCAATGTATACAAAAAAGAAATACCAAAAATTACCAGGATAAAACCGAAAATTGTAAGTTTTGTATTAATACAATCCATGATGGAACATTTTGTAGTGCAGAACAAAGTACAAGATTAAATATAATGTCTTGAATTGAACATTTCTGCCTCTGGATCTCTGCCATAGAACTCGGTGATATACAAACACCCCAGTTTTATTACTATCCAAGACATTTATAGCTTGGTTCTTTTGTATTGTGTTTGAACTTCAAACACCCCAGTTTTATTGTGTTGAATTTTCAATGGCAAAGTATCTGACGTAGGTGATAGTTGTGCAGTTTCTCAATTACTCTATTACTCTATTTATAGGTTCTGGGTTGCGTTGAGGTTTCAGCAACTGTTTTTTCACCGAAAGTTTGCTAGAGCTGCGTCTTTCGAAGAATTGAATGTTAATTCAAGGTTGTTTGTGTGGGCTTACCACTCTGATTCCCTAGAAAATTTATTTGGTTCTGTCATACCCAGTGAACCATCATGGCAAGAAATCCGTGCTTTGGGTGTGGGCTTTTGGTATGCTAGTGTAC
>NC_029786.2:4744855-4760835 GCF_000816755.2 Arachis ipaensis | reverse complement strand
GTGAAACTAACATGAAAGAAATCTTGAATACTGTGATCTTCAGTGTTTAGCATTCGAAATGCTATGACTGCATCTCATAGGAAAAAGAAAATTAAATTCCACACTGGTATTTTAGGGTTTTATGCTCATGAAAAAAGAAAAGAAAAAGAAAAAAAGGTGGAACGAAAATATATCTTAGTTTCTCTTCAAAGTATAGCTATAGCATTATGTTATATTTCAAAATGTTTAGTTGCTCTTTTCTCTTTGATTTTTTACACGATTCCTACTTATTTGATGCATTAATTTTGGAGACTGTTATTTAATTTAATGCATTTATTATTATTATTTGGCTTTGAAATTTATAAAATCCTTTTATTTATTTATTCCATTATTTGAATGGAAATTTGCTATTTTGCAGCTGTGCAGTGTAATAAATTAAACTTGGTCATTTAATTTAAAAAAGTATTATTTTTCTAACCATTTAATTTGATTTCATAATCTTTATTTATTATTTTTTTCTGATAGACGATTTTACAAAGTCAATTTGGATTGTGTTCACTCCTAGAAAATAAATATATTTACTCATCTTTGTAAAACCAGTATGCGGATGGAGAGCTTTCATTTCAATGATCGTTGTTTAATTCTTCCTTTATGTCCTTGTCATCTGTTGATTGTTGCCTTTCAGAAATCAGAATATCTGATTGTTCATGATTATTTTTCCAATTCAAGTAGGTTTGATGCTTTATTTATTCTTAATTTTTAGATGGAGAAATTGGCAAGAGCTCAATATTTGAAAAACAAGAATCCTAGGGATTGTGCACTGCTATATATTGCACTAAACCGAATTCAAGTTTTGGCTGGCCTTTTCAAACTCAGTAAGGATGAGAAAGACAAGCCTTTAGTGGCCTTTCTTTCGCGTAATTTTCAGGTATTCTGTTTTGTACAAAAAATTATAGCCCGAATGAAAAATTTTAGTAGTTTATTAATGTGAAAAATCAACTACGGATCAGACTGGTCGAGTTATGTACACACAACAATTTGAGTTGTTTTTAATATGGAGTGTATTGATGTGTCAGAATTACTCCTTACATACATTGTCTTAGCATGCTTATGGCATTTGTTATTTGAGTAATCATAATCAGTCGATTTACAGGATGAGAAAAATAAAGCTGCTGCTTTGAAAAATGCATATGTGTTGTTGGGAAAGCATCAGGTGGAATTAGCTATCTCGTTTTTTTTGCTCGGAGGTGATCATTCTTCTGCTGTAAATATTTGTGCTAAGAACCTTGGGGATGAACAACTTGCACTAGTTATTTGTCGCCTTGTTGAGGGCCATGGTGGACCATTGGAGCGTCACTTAATAACAAAGTATATACTTCCTTCTGCAATTGAAAAGGGAGACTACTGGCTTGCAAGCCTTCTGGAGGTGCCCAAATACTTGCATTCATTTGTCCATAAAGATTGTTATGCTTTTCCTCTAATGGCTTCTCTCTGTATATGATTCTAACTATAATCTGCTTTCCTTCATTCGCAGTGGGAAATGGGTAATTATTATCAATCTTTTCATAGAATGCTAGAGTTTTCAATAACTCTGGTGGCTCAGGAGTCCACTGTCATGTCCAATTGTGGTCCTTTTCTGGATCCAAGTGTTGGTACTTTTTGCCATATGTTAGCAACAAAGAATAGCCTCAGGAATGCTGTCGGGGAGCAAAATTCAGCAATTCTTTTAAGATGGGCTACTTTGATGACAGTTACTTCCCTAAAACGATGTGGCAATGTTGTAAGTTTATTTTACATATTATTCAATTATTTGACTCTTCTAGTCGTACTAAACAAAGTGGATATGCTTGGAAGTACAAGCATATAGTCCAAGTTTATATGTTATTACTTCAATGATTTGTTGAATGTGTTGCAAGCTCTCTTTATCGAACCCGGTTATATTCTCGTCTTTCCATTTCAAGGTTGAGGCATTGGAATGTTTCTCATCTTCAATGAGCATGCATGGGACAGCAGATCAAGGGAGCGATTTGAATGTCAGCCATAATGTGCTTTCCAGTCCATTAAAGCCTTTGCCAAGAAAATCTTCTAACTGGTTGTCCTCCGATGTGTCTGTTCATCTGGAGTTCCATAAGAAATTGAATTTGGCACTACGCTACTTACTGAAATTGATAAGAGAGCATCCAAGTTGGCTTGAGACTTTCACTGAACCTGTTGGGGAAGCTTCTTATGATGATGAATGTATGATACAATATGAGAAATCAGTTGAAAGTTTTAAGCAAAAGTTATGCACAGGGATTTCTCTATATGAACGGAGGTTTTTGTTGCCTCCTAGGTCTCTTATCAGTAAGGTATACTGTTCAGCTACTTAAATGGCGATTCTATCTTTTTCCATTTTTTTTCACATATTCATATTCAGCAGTATACTTCCTAGACATAACTCTTATTTAAATTTCCATTTGTTCTGCAGATTTTACTCTTTCTATGCCATCATGGATTATTGTACATTGGGTATGATATCGCCGATGGATGCGCTCGAGGAGAACTATCTCAAAAGAAGAGTGATGTGTCTGATGCTTTCAGTTTATATCGCTGTCAGGTTAAACCCTTCTTTAAGACTGTAGAAGAAATCTCCTTTTTCTACTCAAGATTCATTTCTGCCTGCAGCATGGGATATTCTGAACAAAGTTCTACTTCTATTGAGAAAGTTGCATCTACGGAGAGTCGATCTATGTTTTCTGATGCTTCGAAGTCTCACTTTGGAGGTGTTCTGATTTCATTATGGTATTTAAGAGCCATTTTCAAGATCGAATTGCGGTCCATCAGCATAGATCATGTCAAAGAACATCTAGATATCCTTGATTTATTTGAGTACTTTTTACAGTTTTCCTTAGCTTGGCTTCAAAGAAACTCAGGAGCACTTTTATTTATGGTGGAACCATTCTTGACTGCAAATGCTAATGGTTGTAATCATTATGAGGCTGATATGGTGAATCTGAAGAACCGTTTTCCCAAATTTGCAGAGTTGTTGACTCGAAATTCATTCACAACAAATGTACAAAACCTCCAAGTCTCTGAATGTACAGAAGATGGAAAAGTTGATGACACAAAGCATTCAATTCCAGAAGATGAAAGATGGAAGATTCTAGGGATCTGCTTGTGGCGACATATGTCTAGATTTATGATATCTAATTTAAATTTGGTTCTTGATAAACTTGAAGATGGTAACAGTTCAGGTTCTTTCCACAGAAATTTTGCTCATAGGGAGTTCACGCTCTTAAGTGTTGATTCCGATAGCATCAGCTTGCCTGAACAGATTCGATTACTCTCGTTTAGCTTATGTGATTTACTGACAACAACAGTTACCCACATTTCTTCTTACCATGTCAAGCAACTTGCAGAATATTTGTGGCAGAAATTGGAGAATAATTCGACTGTGATGACTCTTGAATGGCTGAAACAACCACGTCAATCAGAATCCAGTCAAAAACAAAACCTGGACATCTTGGAACTGGTGAATGGGAAAGATGAATGTTCAGTTCATCAGTTACTGTGGGACCACTGTGCCGATCAAAAATTAATATCGGAATGCTTTGCTCAGGAAAAACTCAATTGGTCAAATTATTTGGATCATGTGCCTACTAAAGGATGGAACGACATGCATATACTTCTGACAGGGCAACATAAAACTGATGACATGCGTGATAAAGAATCTAAACTTGGCATTCCATTACAAACTCCTGAAGTTCAATCTCCTGTTAAAGGAATGTTCCAAAGTGGCAATGCTTCGACAAGTTCCAACCAGAAAGATATATCTAGTAGGAACATTTCAATTTTCCAAACCCATATGTGTATAATAACGACACCGATTCTACATTTGAACAGGCATTGTGTATAAACTCTACTGATCAACAGGAAGCTGCAGTTGCTAGCAACCGGAAGGTTTGTACTGTTCATTTTTTGTTATTCTGAAGCTATGGATGCTTGGTAGTTTCAAATTAACAAATGTGCTTGGTTATCTTCTTTGACGGCTTTGTTATGAATTTCACTACATTCAGATTGACATTCTAGGAATATTTTAATCCAATAGTCGAAGATGTCTGGAAGATTATAAATTGGTTTATTTCTTTTCATCTAACTCAGGGTATAGTATTCTTCCGTATGGAAGATGGGATGCCTTCAAGTGATAAGTCATCAGACTTCTTGTGGGCCAAGGCTGATTGGCCACAAGATGGGTGGGCAGGTTCGGAATCTACTCCTGCTCCTACATGTGTTTCGCCTGGTGTTGGTCTTGGCAACAACAAAGGCGCACACCTTGGGCTCGGTGGAGCAACTGTTGGCGTAGGTTCTTCAGTTTGGCCTAGCAAAGACTTTACTGGTGGTGGAGCATTAGGAGTTAAAGGTTTTGCTGGTATTGGTGCCTATGGATTAGGTTGGGGAATTCAACAAGATTTTGAAGATGTTGTTGATCCACCTGCGACTATGGAGAACGTAACTACGAAGGCTTTGTCTAGTCATCCGATGAGACCTTTCTTCTTGGTTGGCTCAAGCAATACACACATTTATTTGTGGGAGGTAAGAAATTATTATCTTGTTAATTGTTATACATACATGATAGATATATCTGAATGCACTTGTATTTGTATAGAATCAAGTGTAGTGATGGCTTTCTCTCTTCTTATCATATGGTATCTTAATGGCATGTTACAATTCTAGCATCATGTACATATATTCACGCAATTCTTTGTCACTTGGAAGGAAGCTGTAATGTGAGGCAACAGTTTGTAGGACTAGCCCACTAGATTCTTTCAAAAATAGGTCCCCCTCTCTTAATTATTTTATTTGAAAACTGAAGATAAGATTTGAACTTCTTGTCATTCTATTTAGATTCTTCTAAGTATTAATTAATTGTATGTTTTGCACATGCTACTCATTCGAGCCTCTGGAAAGTCCTTTTTTTAATGCTTTTAAACCGATGCTTTCTTTGAAGGTAGGTGATGTTCTTGTTTTAAATTTTGGGAAGATAATTGGGTAGGAGATACTTCTCTTAGCTTAATTTTTCCTCGTCTTTGTCATCTTTCCTCTATGTATAATTCCCCCTTCCAGGTGTTATATACTGTATGGGACTCTTCATTTTCTCGGACTTTCGACTTCTTTTGTAATCTAAATAATTCTATCATAAAAATATAAAGTTAATTGTCTGTTTCAGTCAATATTTCAAGTTTATATCTAATGAGGAGCATTATTATGTATACAGTTCAATAAGAACAAAGCTATGGCTACATATGGAGTGCTACCCGCCGCCAATGTACCTCCACCTTATGCCCTTGCATCAATATCAGCTTTGAAGTTTGATCACTTCGGACATCGGTTCGCTAGTGCTGCATTAGATGGAACTGTCTGTACGTGGCAATTGGAGGTAGGAGGAAGGAGCAATGTTCATCCAACAGAATCATCACTCTGCTTTAGCGGTCATGCGTCGTATGTAGTTTGTTTTTCAGTTACATATTTAGTTACTGTTGACTTTGGTTGTGCTTTTACTGTTGATTTAGAATATCTATCAAGCCAATTACATAGTGAGTTTAGGTTTTGATTAATGTGTATGGTGGAATTCAACAAGTTTGAATTTTTCGCTCATCGCCTGTTTCTCGATTACTCTTCATAATTGCAAAAACTATTCTATATTTGATTTCAGGGATGTCGCCTACTTGTCTTCAAGTGGATCAATTATAGCTGTAGCTGGGTATAGCTCTAATGCTGTTAATGTGGTTATATGGGACACTTTAGCTCCACCAACAACTTCCCGTGCTTCGATTCTATGTCATGAAGGTCTTACCCTAAATATATGTACTAATGAATGTTCATACATAAATTTTGTAAAGGGTGAATAATTCTAAGGTTTATATGATGTTTTTCCTTAAAAACGATGGTTTGTTCCTCATATTTTCATGTTACTAACCTAATCTTTTGTATTGTGAAGGTGGTGCGCACTCCCTTTCTGTTTTCGATAGCCATGTAGGCGGCGGTTCTGTTTCCCCAATTATCGTGACTGGTGGTAAAGGTGGTGATGTTGGTCTCCACGACTTCCGCTATATAGCGACTGGAAAGACGAAAAGGCACAGGCGTATTGATACTATGGGGCATAGCCCTACTGCGTCTTCGACTCATGATAAGGACCAGAAAACAGATGGTATGCTTTGGTATATTCCAAAGGCTCACTCAGGTAAAGATAAAGTTTATTATTAACTCTCAGCTTGGTTTATTCTTTATAGGGCTGTTTCTTATTAAATTTTATGATCATAGGGACTGTTACAAAAGTCGTTACCATCCCGAATACAAGTTTGTTTCTAACTGGAGGCACAGATGGAGATGTCAAACTCTGGGATGCTCAGAACACAAAGTTAGTACATCATTGGTCCAGGATACATGATAAGCACACCTTCGTGCAGCCGAGTTCCCGTGGATTTGGTGGTGTTGTTCGGGTAATTTGTTTACATTTACATGTTAAAAATATGAATAAAACTATAGTCTTGTCCCTTGCCATTTTCTTACTGGACAAGTTTGTTTTGGCGTGGGGATGAAAGATACTGTTTTGAGTGTGTTTTTCGGGGATGAGATTGGAGTTTTACCCTATAAGAAAAATTCATTTGGTGTTTGTAACTTTGTACCAATGACTTTCATAACAACAACAACAAAGCCTTATATACGCAACCTAACCTGATAATTACATCAGTAGATGTTTCCACAGCTTGAACCTGTGACTTTGAGATCACACGGAGACAATTCAACCGTTGCTCCAAGGGTTCCCTTCATTATTATATTTATATCGTTTTAAAACAAGTGTTAAGAGCATTCTAACATCCTCATTTTAACTCTTGGGTCTTTTTCTTAACAAGAATAATCGTTAGTTAATTAGCTTTGTAACAATATGTTAGTTTTAGGGAACTAGTAATTCATTGGAGACCTAAAAGTTCATGCATTAAACTGATAGCTTGAAAAATCACAGGCTGCTGTTACGGATATACAAGTTGTTTCGCAAGGTTTCCTCTCGTGTGGTGGGGATGGAACTGTGAAGTTGCTACGGCTCAGCGGTCACCTTGATAGCCATGGAGTCAAACTATGATGATCTACTCTCATTTAAGCATAACTTACTGCAAAACTGCAAAGGTTTTCATGAAATGAGTGGTTGCGATTGATTTCCAGATTGTTGAAGCAGCCATCGATTTTGAACAGGATAGTTCATCACTACGTCCGCGTCCACGTCCACGTGTTGAAGAGGTCAGCATAACTTCATCTGCATCCAGAAATAACAGTCCTTTTGTCTTTTTTTAATCACTTTTTGAGATGGTTATTGTTCTGTGTGGGTTCAATTTTCTATTAGGTTCCATTTGCAGGGTGATTGATTTTGAGAAGTACAATTAGTGTAAAGTTGTGTTAAATAAATCATAGCCAAAAGTTTTATTCATATATTCAAATGCAAATGTGATCAGAGATGAGAAAGTCATGCTTGCATGTCTAGTTAGAATTAGGAATTTAATTTTGCTTATTAATATTGATGGTGTAAAACAATTTACACTTTTATTCAATCATGTGTTATATTAGTAAATTGAAATTGAGATGTCATGTAAGTTAATTGCGTAAAATTAAGATTTAATGCATTGTCCTGTGGTACACAGCTTATAGGTGTATAAAAAGTCAACATTGTACCAAATGCAATTATATATTTATATCTGCCAATGAGTAATAGTTCAAATGGCATAATCTCTCCGTACTCATCTAAGAGGTTGCGGGTTCGAGTCTTCATATCTTTGGTAAAAAATATATATATATCTTGAAAATTGCAAAAATGCATAGGGAAAAAGGTTGCCAAGTGTACTTTGTGAATTGTATTTTATTCATGATAATAAGGGTTCAATTATGATACAAAATTATTGGGTTAACAAATTTTTTTTTTACTAAGATAGAGACTGTTATCATTGGAAAAAAAAATTGTCAAATAATATCTTAAATGGTAAATGCACCTATCATAAAGCATATGCTTTGTGACAATGTATTCTGATCCAGATTTTTAATTTTTATCATTTTGTACAAAATAAAAATTTAACAACTTACTTCTCAAACAGAAAATGGAATTAGTAGTGTTTATTGAAAATAATTGACATATCAATTCCAACCATTGTGCTCTAATTAAATTATACATAAGTATTTGAGCATATAGTTAATGACATTATGTATCATATAAAATGATTTTTTTTTTTAAAAAAAAATTTACCAGGTGTTTCTTAATATTGTCTTCATTTTGTTTCAAATAATAATTTGAGTTTAAAAATATCTCTATTCATGTTTTCAAATTTTAAACTTATCCCTTTTTTTTCTAGAATTTAATGGTAAATCGTTAGATAGTTTGATATGTTTGACTGAAGATGAGATTCTCTTAATTTTTTTCTTACTTGAGGAGGTAAAGTGTGATTTCTCACTATACATTTTATAAGTAAAACTAAGAAAAAATATTGAAAGGTTAAAAATTACACTTTATCCCCTCAATTAAAAAAATTTTGAAAGAATCCATTCTCATTTAACTGAATCATCTAACAATTCACAATGTTGTTTTCATGTGAAAATATTTTATGGGAATATCTCCTTTTCTTAGATTAATATTATATTTTTACTTAAAAAACATTAAAGTTTAATTTTGATGCACTGGTAATATAAAATATTTTACACAGTTGTGTAATTACATTCGTTCTTTTGGATGACTATTCACGCCATCAATAAAAATTGTAGTTATCTTTAATGATATGATTTTACGTAATTGAATACACGTATAAAATTGTTTTACACTGACGATATATCAATTAAATTCTAAGAAAAAAAAAAAAAGTACATCTTACAACCTTAGTTCCCATCATTTTCTAGTTTAAAATAACTACATTAGAACAAAAAGTCAAAAATCATTACTTTGTTTAAAGAGAACAATAATCAACCAACAAGTAAGCAAAAGGACAATGATTATTAAAATTTGTATAAAGTAGGACAAAGTCGTATACCATAAATGCGACTTCCGTTTAGGAAGAAATTAAAGACTTTATAGTACTCTAATTAAACTCGCAATCCCTCAAAATAGGTTAGTATATACACATCATAATAGACACTCACACACTCACTCGTATACTTTGTTAGTAACAAAATTTTCCCAACTACCTTTTTTCTTTAAAAAGATACATGCTCACAATAAATAGCTTGCTATCCTTCACCTACCTACCAAAGAAAACAAACACATTTTTCTTTGGTGCATTCTACGGTGTGTATTTATATTTGCTTAACTTACTAAAAAAAATAAAAATTAATATTTAAATTAAAAAATATAAAAATAAATAATTTTTTAATATTTAAAATTTATCATAAAAGATAAATTTGATAATTTTGACACCAAAATTATAGGCACCATAAAATTTGCCTTTTTCTTTTCTTCATCTTTTAATTTCAGCAACCAAAAAGTGAAACGTGGATTTGAGATTATGCCCCACAACCTAATTTTCATGCATCATTTCCTATCAAACCCATTGTAATTTTGGAATCAAAGAAATAAAACCATGGGCAAGCACATTGTTTCATTATGATCTTTTGTTCCAACCTAACTAACCATATAGTTTGCCTCAAACTACGTTTTAGGTTGCATTCTTTTTTTCACATTGTGGGGATAGGTTAGTAGTTTAGTACATTTTAAGTAGATTTGTCCACATCTTATTTCTATTTATTAATTTTCAAAAATTAAAAGAAATCTTTTAACAAGTGTCTATAATAAGTCATTAATACATATGAAAAAAATTTAGAATCTATATACCATCTCTCAAATAATATACTAAAATGTGATGCTAGGTTTTCATTAAAAATTAGTAACGTGAAAATTTTAAAAAAGGCATTCATTATAAGAAAATGTTAACGAGTCACCACTTTTATTATTAATAAATTAATCTACTAAATTCAATTAATTATTCCTGAAGTGCTAATACTAGACATGGCAGTGCCTAAATGAATTTAGAATTTAAGATGCACTTATATAGGGTAAATCTGTAAATAAATTTTATACTTGTATTTAATTACATAATGTCACATCAATAAAAATAATTATATTTTATATTGATCGTGTGAATTGTCATAAAAATACGAATATAATTGTACGATTGTATAAAATATTTTGTACTGTTAGTGCATCAATATTATACTCATAAATTTATTGGGACCAATTTAGATTGATTTAATGGTTAGTTTAATCTGCTTAAGCAAGTGTTGGGATTCGAATCTTATTTTGTATATGCAATAATTTATTAGTCAGCGACTCTTAAACGGAGCTTTGATCCGCAACAAATTAGTCTTTAATCTGTTAAATAAAAAACGGAAAAGCTCTGCATACAAGCCCTAATGGCTTGTATGCCATACAAGTTCATTAAACAATAAGATCAAAATACGCGCTGCTTCAGGTACGTTGATTACACGCGCTATATAATATCGCGCGTATATCTAACTACCAGATTTAAAATATTTCTTTCCCTTTTCGTTTTCGTTATTTTGAGATTTCGTTCTTCTTCTTCTCCCGCGTTTACCCTCCTTCTTCTCCATTGTTCTTTTCTTCTCCTTTTCTCACTAGCATCTTCTTCGTTTAGGTTACCTTTGTCTCTCTCTGCAACTCCATCTTCGTTTTCTATTTTTGATTTGTTGTTTTTCGAAATCAAAGTTTGATCTCGTTTTGAAGATAATGGATCATTCAACCTCAGATTGTCATCTGAATGCAGGCGAAGTGGATTATGAGTCAGAATCTAACGAAGTCCCTGAGGTTTGATTTACATAGGATTAGTATGAAATTTCTTTCAGTAATTTGTATAGCATTGTGTAGTTGAAAAATTGCTGAACATTACTGTGAAAGTAACACGTTTACCTGAATTTGTCGATTCAATGTATTAGTTGTGATTAATTACCTGGAATTTGTAGCAGACGCTCGGGTGTAGATCAATTCTTGTTTGGGTGTATTTTAGCTAGAAGTGTGGGTGTATCTACACTTTACTGGTTTTTTGTTATTTTAATTTACTTGTTGTTGTTCAGCTGTATTATAACAGACATGATTAGGTGTGTTTTTAGAACTGTATTATATCTGCATGCTGTGTATTTACAGTTTATGGCTTTAAAAGTCATTCTGTTGTTGAGTTGTTGCGGTTAGGGTGTATCGTATTAGACATGATTGGGTGTATTTGAATCATATCTATGGGTGTATTTACAGTTCTGACACTGTATTTTGCAGCCTCTCTCAGTTGTTGATGACGAGCTTGTTCCAAAGGTCGGAATGACCTTTACCACCCTTGAAGATGCTGGAAAATTTTATAGAAGAAGACGAAAGTTTTAAGCGAGGTAAAAGTAATGTTCTTTAAATTTGTGGCGATTGAGTTTATTTTTCTCGTTAATAGTTTAGGTAATGTGTGTGTGTTATATTTCAGATAAACCTGTTTGATGCTGCATCAGCGGCGCATTCAAATTGCAGCCAATATCAAGGACACGTTATGAGTTATCAGTACAGGGTACCAGCAGCAGGGGATAACTCGTTGGGTGTATAGTTTTGCAGAATATGGGTGTAAAAGCACCGTTATTTTGGGTGTATTTTCGTTAATTCACAATTTAGATATAGACACATATATAGATATATATATAAAACAAAAGCTGTAAAAATTCTCAGGTTATGGGTTTATATTTGATTTGATGTTTTTCTTCATATTTTAGTACATGTAATTCATACATTTTGAATACAGCGCAGACAGTTTGGGTGTATATTTTATACAACCTTGGGTGTATTATTAGACTTGCGTTGGGTGTAGCAGTTTATAATTTGTGTTTATATATGCCTTGATTTTTTCCTTCATATTTTACCACCTGTAATACAGCTTTTGAATACATCACAGACAGTTTACCAGCACAGATAGTTTAACTATGGGAAAAAATATACATGGAATAGAAGTTGTTGATAAATGGCAAATATTTACATCATTTGTTCAATTTACAAACTACCAACCAGTTGGATTACCCAGTTTCTATATCAGCAGAATTAATCTGACAAAAGGGACTTAATAATATAGAGGATGGCTTCGACAGCCTTATAGCACTACTCTCTCTAATTGCCTGATCTCTCTGTGTATTCATCTCACTGAATAGTATCCGGGATGCGTACTCCACTCTATAGTGGTCCACCTCCTCCTACAATAAAAATGTATATTCTGTTTAAACAGCAATATTAATTCAGTAAAGTAATACAGAGTTATATGGTTTTAAAGACAGTTACCTGTGGCCAATTATCCCATTGATACTTCCCCTTTTTGATGTTTTCCGGCTCAATTATCTCCATCCACTTCATAACGTACACAGCGCAGTCATAGCTGAAAACGAAGAAAGTAAATTACAAGACTCATTTACAAAAATTTAATGTTCAGACTCAATTTTATACCTTGTTTTTTGGCCTGATATTTTAACATATGGTGATTTAATTTCCTTCTCCCTCTCCCCTTTCTGAAGAGGTTTGCCGCCGGCATATGTTATCAATCTTGAAAATACGTATCCCTTAAATACGAAAACAAATCAGTAATACACCCGAATGAATGGACAAGATACACCCAACTGAATGGACAATATACACCCATCACAACTAACGAAATAGACCTATAGCTATTAAAGTAAAGAAGACAGAGGCAACTTACAGTGAATTTATTAATGGTCTTTCTTTCGATCGCAGGTCATGTTGGTTCTCCCTGCGAAACAAGAAACAATTATTAGCATGCAAAACACAACAAAATATGAAATAGACAGCCCATCAAGACATACCCCTCTGCAGCAGATTTATCAACATTTTCCCTTAGCCATTCATCCAGTTCGTCACTTGATATTTCATATGTCTCACTACATTCATAAAGGAAGATGTTAACAAAAATAATTACGATGATAGACGGTAATATAGCTTACGAGGTACTGTACCCGTCAAAGTATTGGTCTTCTTTAGGAGGTGAATCCTCCACGAGAACTTTTTTCTTTTTTGGTTGTGTTCTGGGTGGAAAAAAAAGAGTACCAATCAGAAATAAAAAATTAATTTTATCACAGAAAATTATGCAAAGAAGTGCTTACTTTTTTGGTGTTGTTTTTGTTTTTTTCTTCTCCTTCTCCTTCTCTGCAGGTGATGATTCTTCACTCCTATAAGTTAATAACAGACACTTCAGTTAATACACGAAATCTTTATAATGAAGCCAAAAGAAAGGAGTAATAATTTGAGGACATTACTCATCACTTTGTTCAGATTCAGATTCTGAATCAGAATCTGGCTCCTCTTGCCTCTGCTTTCTTTTTCTGGAGTCCATTCTGGAAGGCAAACAGTGATTATTTAGAACATACTAAAAATACACCCAACGTGATCAACAAGATACACCCAACTTGAAAAAGAAATTACACCCAAGTATGGTACTTACTTTTTCCCCTTTTTGATGGGGTGTTTTCTTGCTGAACACCCAATTGAATGGACAATATACACCCAAGCATCAACCTTAAATACACCCAAGCATGAACTTAATATACACCTATAATTTTGAGCTAGTTACCTGTTGCATTGATGCCAAGCGCATCACCTATTGTCTTTGGTGTTATTTGGAAAGAACCATATCCTGTCTTCAGTCTGTTCTCCCCAAGTTTGAAGTTGTTTGCCAGTTCCCTTAAGAGTTGGTGATCCACCCTTAGAGGTGGGACGTGCATCAACCCACCAAATCCGAGATCCCTGACAATTGCCTTCTTCTCCTCAGCCATGTTTCTGAACTTATCACTCAGGAGATGTGTGGCACACTTAAGATCCTTTGTTTGGTTTCTTGCTGCCATTTTGTCTGAAACAAAAAATACACACAAATATATTCCCATTAGTAACAGTAAGATACACCCATATGTAAGAATCAGATACACCCATTGATAACAGTGAGATAGATATTATTCAGATACATTCATATATATCAGTCAGATATCAGTCAAACATGTTTCAATATCAAGCAACATTACAAGGTCTAATAACAGTAAGATACACCCATATGTAAGAATCCGATACACTCATTGTTAACAGGGAGATACACCCATTGATATTATTCATATAAATCCATATATATCAGTCAGTTATCACTCAAACATGCTTCAATATCAAATTAATTCAGATATCAGTAAGATACACGCATATATGAGTCAGATACACCCATTGATAAGAGTAAGATACACCCATATGTAAGAATCAGATACACCCATTGATAACAGTGAGATACACCCATTGAAATTATTCAGATACATTCATATATATCAGTCAGATATCAGTCAAACATGTTTCAATATCAAGCAACATTACAAGGTCTAATAACAGTAAGATACACCCATATGTAAGAATCAGATACACCCATTGATAACAGTGAGATACACCCATTGAAATTATTCAGATACATTCATATATATCAGTCAGATATCAGTCAAACATGTTTCAATATCAAGCAACATTACAAGGTGTAATAACAGTAAGATACACCCATATGTAAGAATCCGATACACTCATTGTTAACAGGTAGATACACCCATAGATATTATTCATATAAATCCATATATATCAGTCAGTTATCACTCAAACATGCTTCAATATCAAATTAATTCAGATATCAGTAAGATACACGCATATATGAGTCAGATACACCCATTGATAAGAGTAAGATACACCCATATGTAAGAATCAGATACACCCATTGATAACAGTGAGATAGATATTATTCAGATACATTCATATATATCAGTGAGATATCACTCAAACATGCATCAATATCAAGTCACATTACAAGTTCAAACAGTATACAACCCCCAATCTACGGAATAAAGCCCCAAAAATCAACAACAGTAGCAAGAGAACTTAGAACAAGAATGTAGAACGACGTAAAACTTAGAAGAATGACGTAGAACTTAGAACAGTGTAACAAAGAAGCAAGAATAATAGCACAGTAAACCCTAGAAGAACGACGTAGAAGAAAACTAAAATATACAGTAATCTTGATGAACTTACGTTGAGTGTATTTGCTTCGTTTTCTCTTCAGATTCTTCACGGAGAGTTTGATGTTGTTTTGATGGAGGTTTCGAACAACGATTTGGATATTTTGAACTTTGATTTTTGCTCGAAAATGGGAGCGTTTCCTTGGTTTCGAAGCGTTTTGAGAAGTGGAAGAAGTGGAGGAAGTGGAAGAGTCTGCCATACGAACCGTTTGTGTTGAGCGCGTGATTTTGACGCGCCATGTTATGCTTCCTTATGCGCGTGTCTTCGATTTGGGCTGGGCCAACTTGGAAGCTTGGATACTTGTATGTGTAGCAGGCCCGTTTTAAAAAAGCAAAAAAATTAGTGACAACGATTTCAACGATTTGTATATTTTGAACTTTGATTTTTGCTCGAAAATGGGAGCGTTTCCTTGGTTTCGAAGCGTTTTGAGAAGTGGAAGAAGTGGAGGAAGTGGAAGAGTCTGCCATACGTAACCGTTTGTGTTGAGCGCGTGATTTTGACGCGCCATGTTATGCTTCCTTATGCGCGTGTCTTCGATTTGGGCTGGGCCAACTTGGATGCTTGGATACTTGTATGTGTAGCAGGCCCGAATAAAAAAATACTGTTAAAACTAGTGAAAAAAAAGAGTCCATTAACGAAAAAATAGTATCCCAATCCAACCGCCTGATTTCACTTTCACTTCCATTCACAATAAAAAAGCTAACCACAAAAAAAAAAAACACTCGTAATAAAACAAACATCTATCTAAAATTATTGTAAAAAATTATCTAAAATTCTTTTAATTATAATAAAAAAACGCATTACTTTCAAATATAGAAAAATCTAAAACCTAATTCAAGAGAGATATTTAAAATTATTTCAAAAAATAAAAAATCTAATAAAATAAGATATCTAAAATTATTAAAAAAATATTTGA
>NC_029786.2:4743951-4744594 GCF_000816755.2 Arachis ipaensis | reverse complement strand
AAAAACCTTTAAAATAAAAAAAAATATCCAAAATATACGAAGAAGAAACATACAACATATATAACAAAAATACATCTAAAAGATCTTAAAAAAAATAAAATTAGTAAAAAGAATCGCACTAGAAATTGAAGTTGGATGGCGATCCTAATTTTTGAAAATTTCATAATCAAATTTTTGAAAAAATTGTTCAAATTGACTAGACATAAAGTAATTACCTATACTTTCTCAAAAAAAAATCTATTGGTAAAAAATTGATATTATGTTCTATAGTTTTATTCTAATCTTTTGAGAATTAAATGGATCGGCAATAGCCATCCAAATTTGTGTTGCATGCCACGTGTATGACTAAGCTACACACCAGTGCATATTCATCATGAATTCCTCTTCATATTTAAGATTCATTCATACATCAATTTAATAATTAAAAAACAACAAATTGATATTTTGTATAATATAAGCATCATCGCATCAACGAAACAAATCATTCATAATAAAATATCTTTTTTGTTTTTTAATATTTATAATTTTTTAAAATATTTTTAACATTTAATTTCATTTAATTTTATTTTTAATTCATTTTATTTTATTTTTATTATTTTTAATTTGTATTAAAATTATTTTTAAAATTTTTTTACATAACTTA
>NC_029786.2:4742515-4742802 GCF_000816755.2 Arachis ipaensis | reverse complement strand
ATTAGAGAAAAAAATATTTTATCAATCATAAGAAAAATATGATGACGCAACCCATTTATTTTCTCGTCAAAGATTGGCATTATGATATGCATTTGTTTCCTAAATTGCATCACACATTTTATTTATTTAATCTCATTGAAAATTGCATTAAACATTTAATAGTAACCAAATCCTAAAATAAATTGAGGATGCTAGAGACAGCTTAGTTTAGAATATTAGATACATATATATTTTTCAGTGGATCCCACCATTTCACAAAGACGGCTGAGGTGAGAGTAGTAATTTTT
>NC_029786.2:4740375-4741990 GCF_000816755.2 Arachis ipaensis | reverse complement strand
AATTTTATTTAAAAAAAATTTAAATTAATAATTATATGTCAAATTTGAATTTTTGACATTTGTTTAAGGGGATGGGCGTGCAAAAAAAATATGCTTAATCAACAGAGTAAAACCAAAGGAAGTAGTGACCCTGCAAGAAAGAAAAGGCTTCTTTTGAAAACCGACCCATCATCATTGAATTGAAATTCAATGATAAACAAAACAACAGAAACAAACAACATTAACAATAACATAATAAACATAAAGCCATGTTCCTCTGACACAACAATCCTCATCCTCTTCCTTTTCATCATCTCTCAGATTCCTTGTTTCTCATCTCAACAATCTCTGAGTCACTCTAAGGTAAATTCTGCCACCCCTTCCTCTGTTTTCCTCTGTTTTTTAACTTCCAGCTTCTTTTTGTATGCAAATTGCAAAGTATTCTTATTATAATCTCAATTTCAAGTACTTGAACTTGTGTTTGATCTGATGCATGAGATTATTTGATTCTTTTTTATGCTTTTGTTGCTGGAATTTTCCCTTTTGTTTTTGTTTTTTGGCTTTCTGTTCACTCTGTTTTCCTCTGTTTGGATTTTTGAGGAAGATGGTTTTTAATCATTTCACATCTTTAGATGGAGACATGAAGTACAATTACAATACCACCCTTGAAGAGATATTTGTGGTTTCTTTATTGTCTTCCTACTCCTTTTGCTTCTTTGAATTTATCTATGATCTGAAAAATGTGTGGAGAAAATCCAAAATCTCATTATATAACATTTTTTTGTTGTGAAAATTGAGATCAATTTTTCAAAAATAATAATAAAATCTTTACATTGCATGTTTTTTTTTTTCAAAGATAATAGGTTATATTTCATTAATTATTAAAAAATGAAATACAAAGATGTCCAAAAGCAGGATAACATAATAAAAGGTGGGAATTTCCCAAAAACACTATACTGAAGGTATTCATCCGACGGTGCGTGGTCGAAAAACGAAGAAAAATCTTAAAGAAAAAAGAATGATAAATCCAATTGCATATAGTAGCAAAACCATTTTATCTTTTCTTATCTTATGTTTTAGGTTGTGAAGACTAAGTCAAAAATGAAGTTATATATTTCATATAGACTTTATCATGTCCAGATTCATTTTTCATTTTTATCCAATTGAACCAATGTTGGATGATAAGGCTATGCAGCTCATATAGCTAATTAGTTATATCTTCAAATTAGTAGAATTTGTTACGTAAGTTTGTTAGAATCTGAAGTTTGTTAGAGGCTGCCAACTCATAGTATTAAGTTAGTTAGAAAAGTGCTGCTAAATTAGTGTGGTTTATTTTTTCTAGTATTTACAAATACAGAACTAGTCATTTGCAAGTAAATGAGATTAACCATAATCACAATTCCATTTTTGAATCTCTCTCTAGTTCACTCTGCACTTTCACTCTTTTCTCATTTCCCGATTCAAATTCTGCAGCATTATAGCATATTTTATCAACCAATTTTTCCAATATTTTTAGTTGTTGATCTCAATTATAAAAAATGTATATTATATATTAATTGAAATCACCGATTAAAGTGATTCATTTTTTTTGCAAACAAATTAGCAGGTTACACTTTTAACAACTAACAATATGTTT
>NC_029786.2:4731327-4739818 GCF_000816755.2 Arachis ipaensis | reverse complement strand
GGCGGAAGTGAGAGCGGCTTGGCAAAGAACGGCTAACCGTTGCTTTGTCCAAGAAGATGCAAAGAGAGCTCCCAAGTTAGCATGTTGTCAACCTTGCTGCACAGCTTCGAAACCGGTCGATGCCGGAACTGCCAATGCAGCAGATGAATCTAATCATGCTGCTGTTAGTGCCACCTCTTTTAACAACAAATCTTCACTTTCCAATCTAACACCTGACTCAAGATGGTGGTTGCACCCGCAGCCGAGTTCCGGATCTCGAAAAGGTTTAACATATGAAGAGTTAATTTCATTACAGGATGACATTGAGATTTTGAAAGCTAGTGATGAAACTAAAGCGTTCAAAAGAAATGATGCTACTCAGTTTAGTGATAAGAATGATTTTGTTGACTGCTCGATGTCCTTAGAATCAGATTTTTCTTGGATTGAAGTTGGTAAGTCATGGCCTTGGTGGCGAACTTCGGATAGAGACGAGTTAGCTTCCTTTGTTTCGCAGAAATCGGTGAACCACATTGAGAATTGCGACCTTCCTCCGCCGCAGAAGTATCTTAGTAGGCAGCCTTGTGGCTCTGCCGATTCGACGGCTCGATCGAAGGGAAGTTTACTGGAACTTTCTTGCGATACAAGGCATGTATATCTTGCTTCTAACAAGTCTTCAAGGTATTTTTCTTGTTGCTACATGTTCAAGTGTTCAAGTGTTCATTACTTTTTCCCTTTAAGGTCTTATGTGTTAGTATATAATTACATGAGTAATACCCTAATTAGTTCCTAAAAAATTTAGTCAGACACTTTAATTTCCAAATTTTTATTTCATTAAACAAATCTGTCTCCACATTAGATTATTCACCTATATGGAAGGACTAGTATGAAAATTTTAAAAGTATAAGGGTCGTTATACTGTTATGTTTTTATTATGGGAAAGTATGAGGAGTCAATGGAATATTTGTATAAGAGGAGTGCTAGGAGGCAGCAACTTTTGTGTTTTGTAACCATCAATTGGTCATCAATAATGTTTTTAATGGTGTGAGATTACATCCAATGGTGGGAGATCACTCACTTTTCTTTTGATGGTTAAGTGCTGGCCCCCTAGATTTTCTCTTTGTACAATGCGTACAATGGAGGTTTAGGAAGTATTAGGGATATAATCATTGGTGTTATCTTTTTCCATAGCGCACTTTTTGGGATGAGTGGTATCATAACATGGTATCTGAGTTCTAGATCTGAAAGGTCAAGAATTAAATTAGCTTTTTATGATATGAGATGTTTATTATCTCTAGTACTCGGATAGTTATTCTGGATATTATCACATTGTACAAATATTTCATTGTCTCCCTAGCGGAATTCATTTATTAAATAATGATAGGAAGTAATATGTAAATTTTTTACGAAAATTTGATGTGAAGATTGATTTTTCTAACAAAATAAAAGGTTAGAAAGTAATTTTGCGATTAAAATTTATTGAGTATTAAAATGTTGGACTAAAAATTTCTTTGGACTAATTTGGAGTATTACTCTAATTAAATTTAGGTTGTTTGAACATGTTGGACTTTGTTTGGACTTGCATCTTTTGCAGCATTTATAGCTCAATCCATGAGGATGATATGGATCAAGTTTTGGAGGGAAACCATAGCAAAACACAACTGATAGAAGCACTGTGTCGCTCTCAAACAAGGGCGAGGATGGCGGAAGAGGCTGCGAAACAGGCTTATGCCGAGAAAGAGCACATTATTACACTGTTTTTCAAACAGGCTTCACAACTCTTCGCCTATAAGCAATGGTTTCAGTTGCTGCTTCTAGAAAATCTTCACATTCAGCTCAAGAATAGCAAGGATCAGCAAATCTCTGGTCTCTTCCAGGCTCCGGCGTCCTTTGAATGTGGCGCGAAACCTTGGAAGACAAGGCATAAACCAAAAGGTGATATCACAACAACATATGCTGTGGCATTTGCTTTAGGATTGAGTCTTGTTGGTGCTGGCTTGATCTTAGGATGGAGTGTTGGATGGATGTTACCGCGTTTGTAGCGGCCGCGGCCGCGTCGTAGGGTTTAGATCTAAGAAATTGAAGATCCATTTTTGCATGCTTAGAACTTGAAGAAAATGAGCATGTTTGATGGGAAATGGTTAAGAGAGAATGTGTATGGGAATTTTGTATATTTGTGTTCTTAACATAGTGCACATTTTCTGAATTGTAATCCCTTTTGTGAAGAAATTGTTTACCAAAATTGTGCAGATAACATATGTTAAGAATATGACATAAATAAAGAATCAAGAACAAATAGAACTTGTCGTTTGATATCTACCGGTTCTTCAGACTAAGGACTAATCGATCATGAATTTGAACACTATTTAAAGGTCGATCATTCACAAATGAATTAGTAGCTAAATTTACACAGCTAATTGTTGCAATACAACTTATTAAACTATTAATGGGTGAAAAAGCTTTAAATTACTGTGGAACTTGACCAAATTTAATTGCTGAAATAGTGTGTAAAGTGCTTCAAAATATGCATCTTTTAAATATGTACAAATTATGCTTGTATCATGTGTTTTAAGCTATGACCAAGTAAATAATTTTCATAAGTGCAAGATAGTTTTCAACCTATTCCATAGTGTTTATAACCAAATAACAACTACAACACCAATTTCACATATTTCATTCACCATATCCTTAAAAAATAAAAATTAAAAAAAAATTAAAATAAAAAATTCAAAAGAATTTCCTATGAGATATTCTTAGATGAAAATAAATCAACCGCTTTGAATTTACATGCACTCCTATAAAAAGAAGTAATAAGTACTAATATTCATTAACCAATAACCACTTAACCCTAGAAAGGAAATTATCACTATAACACAAGTTTTTAATGTTTAGAAGTCAAAACTTGGTGAAAACTCAAGTACAGTCGACTTCACGTGAAGTTGATAACTGAGAACCGTTAGATTATTTGACTAATTTGACTAAATTTTCATCTAAGGATTTTCAACTACCAACTTCACGTAAAATCGACTGCACCTGAGTTTAAACATCAAAACTTACCCATGGCTTGGCATGGAAGAGGTGGGAAATGCTTCTAGAACGTTGCATCTTTGTCACACTTCTCACCTTATTGTCATGATAATCTTCATCAGCAGAAGATGTAGAATTAGAAGAAAAGACATAACTGCCCCTACTCACTTCCCTTTTGACATTGAAGCCCTTCCTTCCCCTTAATGAACCAAACCACCCTCTCTCCTTCATTCTCATTCCTTTGTCTAGAGCCTAATACAAACAATCTTAGTTACTAAAGTATATTATAGATAAAAAACCTTACATGTACTATTTTTGTAACATCTCTTTTATATTAAAAGTGATCGATAAAAAATAAGTAAATAAATAAATAACACTTTTATACTCGAGCCGAAAACTCACTCTAGAAGACGGAGGAAGGTGGCAAGTGTTGCTTCTTGAGATACAATAAGGACCCTCCAATACACTGCTTGGTGAGTGAACTTTGGTTGCATCATCATCACCTTCATCATGAACTAGTTGTTGCAACCTTGGAGGAAGTTGCAACGACTTTGACTTTGACTTTGAGTTGGTCAAAGTAACAATGGCATTAGTATTAGAAGAAGGAGAAGAAGTTATTCTTGGCTTGCCAGGTTCCTCTTCCCAACCAAATGGTACTGAAGCTAAGGTGCAAAGTGGTGGAGTTACAATCCCTGACCTCTCAGGAGAAGAAGAATAAGAATAAGAATAATCCACCATTGTTGTTTGAGGATTGAACTTGAATATTGGTAGAAGAATTGATGTGTTACTCTGTTCTTGCTCTGTTTCTGACTCTGTTTTACAACCACTCATCTTTGCTTTCTCCCTTCTTTGTGTTTGTTATATAATAAGACTCTTTAATCTTGTGGTCCTATTTTGAGAATAACCAAATCAATTTCAGGGTATATATAATTCCAAATCCTCTATGTAAATAAATAAATAAAAAAAGGGAATTTCTTATTTGTGTATCAACAAGAGAAGCTTTTGGTTATTCCTCAATTTGTTTGTAAAATAATTTAATATTTAAGGATATAGTTAATATTTAGTTATTTTTATCGTATTTTTATATATAAAAGCATACATTAATATTGGAGATTTCAATTATCTTTATGTGAATCTAGTGAAAATATTTCTAATATATTATAAGATACCTCCCGCTTTTACAGTGCAAATAAATAAATATACAAAAATATTAAAATTAGCTATTATGTATCTGTGTATAAATATATGTGTTGTTTAACTTATTTTTAATATATATTTTATATTACTAACTGATTTTAGTGTACACCTAATATGATTGATAAATATATAGATATCTATTTTTTCTTTTAAAAATAAAGTGCTCTTTTGGTCTCCAACGTTTGGAATAAATCCTATTTTAACCTATAACGTTTTAATCCTTTTCTTTAAAATATCTAAAATTAAAGTAGTAAAATACTAATATTCAGTTGGTTGAATAGTAGTTTAATAGATGATCTTATTATTTTTTAAATGTTCTTAATTTACGTTATGAAATAAAATACTCATTATAAAAAATGGTTATAATTAGTTAAATTCTTAATAATATAATTTATTATAAATTATAAATAAACTTATATATGTAGGGTTTAGGACATTTATGAATACACAACAAACTTTGGTGTCACTTTTATGAGATAATGAAGGAAAGAAAGTGCCACAAAGGTGAAGCTACTCCACGAAAAAAAAATGTTGCTTTCTCTGCAGAAAAGTTACAAAATGACCATTCATAATCAATAATCATATGTGCTCTTATTATTTGTTCTCCATCTTGCATTGCTACATGTAATTTTCTCAAAATATGCGTATATTGTAGGCAATTCAATTCCTTCATACATTATCATTCCATAAAACAAACATAATTCGTAGAAACATGCATAAAATGTCTGTTATGTATGTAAAATTTGCATGCTTAAAATTAATAACTGAGTTATTCATAGTATATTTGTGTATATTTATATATTAATAATTAATTAATAGATTTTTTAATTAAATAATTAGCTATCAAATCTGTAATAGTTTAATAATTAATTTATTTATAGGAGGATAATAAAAGTTTTATAAAACACTAAATATGATATTTTTATACGGTGATTGATTGATAGTTAATTTTTTATATACACATAATATATTATCAAAATGTAGTAACATGTTTTTCACAAGCTTTCACATAATTTTTTCTATTATAAATGTCCTAATTTTGACATAATCAATTGATTTGATCGCATTCGAACAAACTATAGCTCAAATGACAGTTTTTTTTTATCTTTATCTAGAGTTTTCGAGTTCGAATCTTACACTTAATTTTTTTTAAAAAAAAATTTGATTTGATCACATAACTACTTGCCAATTTTTTTTATATTTCATTTGGATTTTAACAATATCTGATGTACAATAATGTTTTTGAACTTCCAATATTTCATGTTATAGAGAGTAGATAAGAGGGAAAAAAAATACCAATCTGAAAATATTTATGTGTAATGAAATTGTTAGAAGTTTATTATTCAAATATTAATGGTTGGTTCCTAGTGTGGCTTGGTGTATGTGGTTGATGCCAAGTTGTGATGGAGAATTGAGAAGCATGCATAGGGCATGAAATAGCACTAGTGATTGGTTTCCAAAACAACATTAATTAACATAACATAGGTGCCCTAAAAAACAAGTAATTTCAATTTGCCATAAATTCCATATGATTTTCCTTCACCAAGAAGCACATGTGAAAGTTACAAGCTGAGAATTGAGGTTCATATATGGCCAACTATCTCTAAAGTATTTTTATAGGAAAGCTTCAATTTTAAAAATAAAAATAATAACTTATTTTTTTGGGTGGACAAAATCTAAATTTAAATGAAAATACTATGATGCATGAATACTGACATAGACATAGGACACAACACGATATGGGATACATCGATACACGAATTTTAAAATCTTATAAAATACGGGGATATACCTATGTATAAAATATAAAACATTTTTCAGATAAATTGTAATGATATTTTGATATTTATTGATATTAAAACATAAATTATTTTTTAATTATTTTAATGTCTTATTTTAATTATATAAAGTATTTAAAATATTTTTTGTTTTAATAAATAATAATATGTATCATATCTAAATTTATTTTAAAAATATATGTTAAGAATAAGACTGGACACACTGATACGTGATGGTATTTAAGTGTGTCCAAACATGTCCAAAAAAAAATTTATTTTTTATTAAAATATAATTAAACACAACAAACACGCATATCAGACGAATGTTATGTCCAAAAATATATTGGATACACAAATATGATTACTCAACAAAATATGGTAGTTGGTACAAGAAAAGAGTGTTATTTATCCGGCTCTTTACCATGTGAAATTCTCAACTTTTTATTTGAATTGCATCATTGTCTGCCTTAAAAGGAATATCTCAATATATGATGTTAAAAGAAAGGAAAAGAAGGAATTTAATTTAAATACTTTAAAGGGTAAAGTATACTTTTTGTCCCTAAAGTTTTACAAAAATTTTAAAAATACCCTTAAGTTTTATTTTGTTTCAATTTTGTCCCAAAAGTTTTCGATTTGCATCAAATATACCTCTAACGACTAACTTTTTAAAAAATTTAAGATCAATTCAACAACAATTTCATAAAAACAACCCTCAATACAAACAAATCAAGCATAATTTTCATGCATTATAGTTAAATTAGTCTTAAATTTTTTGAAAATTTAGCCATCGAGGGTATATTTGATACAAATCGAAAACTTTTGGAACAAAATTGAAACAAAATAAAACTTAGGAGTATTTTTGAAATTTTTGCCAAACTTTGGGACAAAAAATATACTTTACCATACTTTAAAATAAGGATTTCACCTTAAAAAGCGAAATAAGAGAATTTTAGAAATGTTTTATTTTATTTATTAAAAAGTAAGTTCTTTGTTTTATCCTTTAAAATAAAATCCTTGCCTCAAAGGACCCTTGCTTTAAAAGATCAAAAATAAAATTAAAAAACCCTATTATTAAATAGTTGCAATAGCATTCATCATTTCATTCAAAACTCTCATGCTGTTAGCTCTAGCAGTAGTGGAAGAAGGCAAGAGATAGGTAGGTGAAAGTCAATAAAAGTCAATAAAAGCCATAACCGATCTGATCTAAGCCTATCTTAGTGGAAGCCATTATTTAAAAAGCAAAAAATTTAAAATATATAATCACATACAACAAGTAATTTTAATAAATAAATTCATAATAATGAAATATTCATGATCATTTTGTAGTAATTGAAGTCCATTTTCCATCATAAGATGAATTCCAATCTAAAAATTATTCTATATTTTTCACTTTAATCAAATTTTGAAAGAGATAATTGTGAATAATTTCATCAACTATTTGATTAAGAATGGTATAAATGGCCATTATAGTTTTGATAGATAAAATCACTTTAATTTATATAAATATAGTTGGTGTACCAACTACTCTTGTTTTCATTGACTGTTTTCATGGACTGTTTATTAAATCATCTTGATTGTTATAGGTAAGAAGAACAAGAATCATGTTGAAAACAACTTTTGCCTCCACATTTTGGGCAACCATATATTTGCTTTGAGAATCATCAAAATATCAAATCAAAAGATATATGTATTATGTACGGAAATTATTTTTAATATAGGAATAGAGATGATGTTTTGTTTGAATATTGATATTTGAAGTATATTACAGTATCGTGAAAATTATTCAACATGCCATGCGTGTTGGTCAGCATGTTGTCATGTATTTAACACGCTCCCCGCATGTTGAACAGGATATTAACACGTGGGCAATAGGCCCCCATATGTTGACTCCTCACCTACAAAATTCACTTACCTCTAATTACACCAAATAATTTTATTTTCAACAAAAATACCAATATTTTTTTCATATAAAAAAATAGCCTATTATGTACAACCTGGCTTTTTTCTTTTTAAAAGTAAAAAGATAAAAAACATCAAACCAAACCCAATCAACAACAACAATAGTCTTCATTAAAAGGTACTTAAAATTATTCAAAATTGACCATTGATGAAAAAAAAAGCTAATAATGAAAGTTAAGATAAGTCAATTTGAAACTATAATTTCACAAACAAACAAAAAAATTGTTTTAGGTTTCAATTTGAAAGTTATAATATTATTGATGGTATATTGAATTAGTAATTATTTATGTTGCATAATAGTATTCATCATTTTCTCCTATATTTTGTATTTTATACATAATTTTTAATACTTTCTTTTCAACCCAAAAAAAAAGAGTAAATTGCAAAAAAAAAAATTATTTTTTAAATATTTAAATGCTGACAAACATATATCTAAACACTAAAATAACAAAAATATTTTTAAAATATTAAAAAATGTAATGGTAGATTAGAATGACCTTTTAGAAAGAAAAAAACCGTAAATTTTAAAAAAAAAAAAAATCCGCATTATCTAA
>NC_029786.2:4724131-4731126 GCF_000816755.2 Arachis ipaensis | reverse complement strand
TTTTCAACCCAAAAAAAAAGAGTAAATTGCAAAAAAAAAAATTATTTTTTAAATATTTAAATGCTGACAAACATATATCTAAACACTAAAATAACAAAAATATTTTTAAAATATTAAAAAATGTAATGGTAGATTAGAATGACCTTTTAGAAAGAAAAAAACCGTAAATTTTAACAAAAAAAAAAATCCGCATTATCTAAATAAATTGTGAGTCATTAAAAATTAAAATTGTGATTAAACTTTTTTTTTTCCCAGTTGTGTAGGTATCCAAAAGTGGATTTTGATGATACTAAGGCAATCATTGTTTTGTGTATCTCCAAAGACACTTATATGTCACTTTCCATCATGTCATTGTCAATATCTGCATCACCAACAGAGCTCATATGTGTGCATTAAAGTGCATCAATCTTATTGATCTTCTATTATTATATTAGGTGAATTAAACCCTTTTCAAGGAATTAAATTTTGTCTTGTAGTTTTAATTTTGATTTTTTTTTGGGTCCACTAATTTTGATTTTCTTAACATGTAATGTAATAATATACTTTTGACATTATTAAATAAAACCGCCGCAAAATTTTCGTCGCTATTTGCCGGAATTATTGTAGTGTATGTCATGTATTTTTAGAATACTCATTAACAAAATCATACTTAAATATTCCAAATTAAACATTGCCCCAAATTGACTTAGAACTTTTATAGATTTAGAAAATTACTGCACAATATTAAACACAAAATAAAAATAAATTTAAAAAAATTAAAATAAACTAGGATATTTACAATTATAAAGTACCTAAAAATTAAAATCCACCTAGTTGCTATGCACACTACCATCAGATTCCCTTCCCTTCCTAAACCTATTAATGCTTAAAAATAAAAATTAAAAATAAAAGAAAAAGGTCAATTAAGGTTTCAAAGCATATTATATTAGATTGATAGATGTTGAGTGATGTTATGAATCACAACATGGAGTCAAGTCATTCAACAAATGACTAATTAATCCTCCTTTGAACAAATGAAAATCCTCTTCACCATTTTGCAGAAGTCCCTACAAAATTTCATAGCATAGATTAAAGGGTTTGTTCCAACTTTTTGTTATTACTAAAAAAAATTTCATATAATTGTAAAACCTTTTAGGTTTAATTGCTCTGTTGGTCCCTATAATTTTGTGAAATTTTCAATTAAATCCCTATACTTTTTTTCTTTTTAATTGGGTCCCTGCACCAAATTTTTTTTTCAATTAAGTCTCTCTTAGTAGTATTTGACTTAATTTTATAGGGATCCAACTAAAAAAAAAAAGAATTGATACAGGGCCTAAATAAAAGGAAAAAAAAAGTGTAGAGACCCGATTAAAAAAAATTTGGTGCAAGGACTCAATTAAAAGAAAAAAAATTATAGGAACCTAATTGAAAATTTTGCAAAACTATAGAGACTAGCAGAGTAATTAAACCAACCTTTTATAAAATAATCAAAATTTTAATAAATAAAAAACCAAATAGAATAGCTTTTCTTTTTTGGACTATACAAAAAATATCAAGTTACAAAATATCTTTTTTGTGAAAATCAGAAAAGAAAAGCTTCTTGATGAGTCTTGAGAAAGTTTTCATAATAAAGCATTTACATATCTTTAAAAAGAAAATTTGAAAAACAGAAGAAACTATGCAAGAAAGTTGAAGTTACTCACTGCCATAAATCATCACCAAGAAGCATAAGGTCATTTTCTTCATCAGTGAAAGTAACAGCCCATTTCTTCTGAGATATAATTTCTCCTTCAATGTCAAACATTTTCTCAAGCTCAACTATGAGTTCATCATAACCATTTAATGTGGTCAAGTCAATTGCTCGACCAACTGCTACACCTTCCATTTTCACCTTCAAAACATAAAAAATAAAATAATCAATTATGAAGGAAAAAATTCAGGAGAGAATTTTATACAAGTAAAATTACTGAAATAACACCCGAAATATCTCTTCCCTAATAAAATAACCAACCAAACATTAATATTAATTATCCTCGTCTAACGAGTTCATCCGATGTCAGTTGGGCTTCCATGTCATGATTCATGACATTTAGGCCCAATCGACAATCGGATCCAATTGTCAGACCACCTAATTTCTTAGAACATATCAAATAAATATTCGATCTTTTACGGGTTATTTTGTCAACCAAGTAAGCTTTCATAGGGACTATTTAGGTATTTCACTAATTTGTCACCTTCAAAGATTCCTAGCTACCAAACACTGTCATACTCAAAACAAAGGCTGAAAAATTTCCTTCCCCTTTTTACATTATTTGACCCAACCTCTCATAAAAATGTGGAAGGAATCTTTGAAGACATTACATGTATCACATATGAAGAGTTTCGAGTATACCAAGAATAACGGTGTTTCAGTCGTTTTACCCGTTGATCTCGATCATAAAATATATACATGATTGAGATTAATGACTAAAAGTACTAAAACACCAGTGTTCCTGATATACTTGAAACTTTTTATATATTCATATGTAGGTTTAAGGCTGAAACAAGAATAAAAAATAAAATAAAAATAAAATAAAGGTACCTTAGTCCTAGTCCTCATGGATGGTACATGGCCCTGCTTGTTGGACAGTGAATGGTTATTGAGACTCTGAACCTTCTCAGTCTCACATGCACCAACAATAATAGATTCTTTGGGACCACAATGAAGGATAGTTGAAGCTTCACACCAAAGTTCTTTCTCCAAAGGGGTAACAACATTACTATAGCTGCTAGTCAAATTCACCCCAAACAACCAGCAATCCATGCCCTTCTTCCTGTCTTCGTTGTGGTCGCGTGCCGGGCCTTCGCCAGCTGGACCAACCGGGACGACGGCTTTGTTGTTTTCGGGATCTTGAGAAGAATTTCCATTGCCATTCAAATGTGGTGGCTGCCATATTGTAGCTACTTGGCTTTCTTTGCTACCTGAAGCAGCTGAATTCGGAGATTAACATCATCATTAAGTTAATAATCCAACAATGTTTGTTCATTAACACCTTAAGGTTGTCGACCGGTAAAAAAACGGCTTCTTGTTAACTTTCCTTCCAAAATTACCCTTCTAGTAAGATGTTATTTTATTAATAAAATGCATCACGTGAAAGGGTCATTTTGGAAGAAAAGTTAAGAGAAGTCATTTTTTGCGCAGTTCAACAACTTCAAGGTGTAAATTGCATATTTATAAAGTTTAGGATGTAAAGTGCACATGATCCAAAGTAACATTCTTTTTCCTACCAGAAGATGAAGCCTCAGCATGCCTTGATCTTTTTCCCTTCGCCATCGGTTGAATCGTATTCAAAGGCGAAGTAACAAGAGGTTCAATCTCCCAACATGAAACTCTATCTGGTCTTTGCATTGTTGCTGGTTCATCCCATTGAACCTATGTAACAAAGACAAAAAATTATACACTAATGAGAAAATTAGATGAACTTAATGAGTGATTTCGAATGAAGTCGAACCTTCAATGACCTCCATTGAGAATTCGGCCATTCTCGAGATTCATCTCCAACTCCAACTATAGTACCACAAAACCTGACAAAATAATGGTACATTAATCTAAGATTAACTTAGAGACTAAGGTAGATTAAACTCTTGATGCACATTTAAAATGATACCTTTTGTCAAGTGGATCTTCACCCTCATGTCTCATCTTGAATCGCATGCCGATTTTGAAGTCATTGTTCATCGTGTCAATATATTTGTTTAAACTAACAATAAACTGGCTAGTCCTGAATTGAATTCAAAAGTTAAAAGCATAAATGTTTCAAGTAAGAGTTACACAAAATGTTTAAAAGATGCTTACAAACCTTGGCTTGTAATAAACCACAAACATGGTACTAGTCATAACAGAATGGCTTGCAGTAACAATCACTCCAAGGCGCATGTTTTGTGTCGACACCACGGACGAAGGCGTAGGACTCTGCGGCGGATTCAAACGTCTAACGCCTACCCTCAGTTGTCCATTCTCTCCCCTGTAAGAATCAAGGATTAAAGCACGGAAATTCGCGGCATAAGGACTAATTATGTCAAAGCAGAACATTATAGAATGCATTATCATGATTTCAAGTACCTTAGAAAAACAAAAGAATCTCCGGCAACCAATTTCTTGGCCGCAACGAATGCACTCCAGCCAGTTGTAAGCAGGTGCCTCTTCGGATGTCCTTAACAAATTGTGCAAAACAGTAAGCAAGATTTCGCAGTTAAAACATAAATTCAAAGAAAAACAACGAAGATTTTCCAATATTATAAACCAAGAAAAAGTTACCTCTATATATATGCTTAAACTTCCATTCAACCCCATGAATATCCTTTGCTACCAACTCCTGAGTAGGATTTTCCATTGTCATATCCTACAACATATAAACTCTTAATTATTTTCTTGTAATCGAAAATATATTCTGGTTCGATCATTCTCGGCTAAAGAAAACACACCAATTGAGGCAAGCATTCATTAGCATGCTTCCGAAGAACCGAAAATCCTCCATGTGTGCTAGTATCTGAGGTACTCAGTGTCTTACAAAATGAGTAAAATTTCTGTTTCGGTTTCTCGGAACAAATTGGATTAGGATCTAGAGGATCATTCTGTTGTACATAGAACAAAACCAGAAAAAAAAAATGGAAAAATCAGTTAAACATTTTTCAATTTTCAATAATGAGGGAATTAATTGTTCGGAAAATGTATCAAATTCTCACATCTGAAGATGGCTGCAAAGTGATTCGAGCATAAACCTCGTCGGTTTCCATCTCGGCCTACAAAACAAAATTAACAAGATTCTATAATCAGTACATGAAAAACCATCATTCCAATGAGCCAATCAAGAACACATAACACAACATAAGGAACCAAAAAAAGATAAACATTACCAGACACTTAACATCGATAACACGGCATAAGATCTTCGACGGAAGATCGTATTTGGGAGATTTCTGGTTCTTCATCTGCCTCAATTCTTGTTCTGTAGGTTCTGGCAACTACAAAAGAAAAAATCAAAATTATATAACACTAACTAAACCCCTTAAGGCCTAAATTTGACACAAAAATGGAAAAAATGAAATTCACAAACAAAATCAGAAACAAGGTAAAGAAGTATATATCTTACCAATTCAATGTGACCCTGAGGGAAATAGAAAACTCTGTCTTGAACACAAGGAACATCCATTAATGGCCCTGCACACAACCTCCATAGCTCTTTAAACAAATCATCACCAGCCCCATCTGCCACAAAACAAAACACAGACATGTTGGAAACTTTGCATGGTTTTTTTCAGACCAAAGTTGGAAACTTTTTTCTCTCATTTTTGCATTAAGCTCTTCCTTAGTAACCTCCATGTTCACAAGGCAAAAGGGTCATTCACTTCATATTGAAAAATTAAAGGAAAACATTAAAAATGAAGGGTCCCAACAACATTAGTCAATTGCTAAAAGAACACAGACATTACTCTTTTTCAGCTCAACACTCACATTAACCAAACATGGTAACAACAAAAACACATGAAATTCCAACCATAACCTCACACTGAAGTTGTTTCCTTTGACAAGAAACCACTGAGATTAGTACCTTCTTCCTTATGTGCCATTCAACCATAGAAGCACAAAAAGGAAAAAGAACACCAACAACAGAAAAACAAAGACCAAAGACAAAAAAAGACAAACACAAAGCAAACAAGAGAGAGAGAGAGAGAGAGAGAGAGAGAGAGAGACCAACCAGCCATGATGATAGTTAAATGAGAGTGAATGATAATGTGTTCCTTTGTGTTCTCTCTTGCTTCTTCTTCTCTTTCTGTAACTGATGACTGTGAATTGTTCTGCTTTATATATGTGTTTTTCTTTTTCTTTTTTCTTTGTTTGTTTGTTTGGAGCTGCTTCAAGTTTCGGTTACAGAAAGCATGGTTGTGTTGTTTATGGTGTGTCACCAAAACCGAAGAATATCAAGGGATCATAACTTTTTTGGCCCCTTCACTTTGAAGCTGCAAGAGAAAAGGGTCACACTTTTTTCTCTCTCTTGTTATGTGAGGAGTTTCTGAAATTCTCTTTCTGTTTTCTTTTGCTCCTTGTCCTTATAAAAATGATTAATTTAATAAGTGAATTTTTGTATATCTAAAATGATTGAATATTAGTAAGAATTTTTATTAGTCGAATTTGTTCAAATTTGATAAAAATAAGAACTTAACTGAATAAATTTTAATTGGTTTGGATTTGTAATTTTTAGTGAATGGATCTGTATTAATCCGAGCAGATGAAATTCAAATCGAATCAATTCGGATCATTCAGTACCCGATTAAAAATAAAAGTAAAAAAACAAAAAATTAAAAAAAAATTTAAATACTATAAATATGTAGTAATAATAATAATAATAATACATCAAATTAAATCCTCCCAATATTTTCCTCAGATCTAAAATTAGGACCAAACAACATGGCAAAAAGATAGTGTATATATGTAGTATTATTTGGTATCTTTAATAACTTGAAATAAATCTCATTCATTAATTGAACCAAATCCATAACTAAAATGATAACTAATAAACATATATACATGGTGCGATTTCAATGAAAACATTAGAATTATGCAAAAAACAACTAGACCACCCTGATTAACAATTAATTATACTGATGTTAGTATTGTGCTTGTTGAAAATGTGCTCTGACGAATTTATAAGTATTCTTGTCAAATTTTAAAATTTTTTAAGAATCAGAATCTTTTGAGTATTAATTTAGTATTTACCTCTTTTTAATTAATATTAAACTAATCGAATAATCAGCTTGGTTTGGGTTTGACGATTTCAAAACTAATACTTATTTAAAGTTAAATTTGATTGGATATATCTCGATAATACCCTATTATTCATCAAGTCTAAAACTAATGTAATCATATCGAATCACTTTGGTTATTCATATTCGTAAACATTCTTGTATAATAGTACATATTAGAATAAGATATTAGGACAAAAGTATCCAAAAAAAAATATTAGTATTATTTTTTA
>NC_029786.2:4723576-4724031 GCF_000816755.2 Arachis ipaensis | reverse complement strand
TTATACAATATTAGAAAAAATATAAGATTTATAATATTAATTTTAAAAAATTTTTAAAAATACAAATCGAATCATCCGATTTGTGATTGTTTATTTAAAAAATAAAACAATACAAACAAATTATGCTTCCTATATATATAACCTATAGCAATGTAAAACACTTCTCTCCTTAGAAGATCTTGTAATACACCTCTCTCTCACAGAAAAAATAGAAAGCGTCTTTCCCTCAACACTTTTTTCTCTCTCTACAGATTTTCTGGTTCCTAGATCCAAGCTAGCTACACTACTTTATAGATTCAGCTTAGGCCTTAGCACTTAGGTTACATTAAACTTGTCTTGTCTAAATCTCAACTTGCTCATTTTGTTTCTTTTTTTATTTTTAAAATGTTGTATAAAAATAAAAATACAAGATAAAATAAAATTTATTGTTTTTTATATTTTACTTTTATTTTTTT
>NC_029786.2:4719328-4723292 GCF_000816755.2 Arachis ipaensis | reverse complement strand
TACTACTATATTAAAAAATTACATATTTTAAAAAATTAAACTATTAAAAAAGATATATAAATAGATATATATTGGTGAAAACTCAGGTGAAGTCGACTTCATGTGAAGTTGATATCTGAGAGCCGTTAAATAAAAATTTAGTCAAATTAGTCAAATCATCTAATGACTCTCAAATATCAACTACACATGAAATTCAATGCACTTGAGTTTAATTTCTACGGAATAAACCAATAATTGATGCAATGTTTCTCTAAGTAAAATGATACATATATACTCACGCAATGACAAAAGTATAATTAATTACACAGCGCAAAAAAATGCATTCACATTTTGATATAACAAATTAGCAAGTGAATTCATTTTATATCTCATTTTTCACCCTATCATCCTTCACGTCAAAATAGAAAGGATTAATTTTACGATAAAGTATTATTTTAGTTTTTAATGTTTGGGTCAAATTTTAATTAGTTTTTAATATTTTAAATATTTTATTTTTATTCTAAAAAGTTTTAAATAATTTAATATTATTTTACTATTTTGATCTCCTTCTTAAAAAAAATTCTAAAATGTTATCAATTAATCATCAATAATCCAAAATATAATCAAAGAAAAAACTTTTAAGTTGGTGATCGTTGATAGATCAATTTTACTTAATAAAATCAAACGTTATTAACTCTTCGATATACTAATTGTTCGTGTCAAATTTGACGGTGGGACAATATTGAATGAAACCATTTTTGATTGAAATACGACGTTTGGAACTTTTTGAGGCTGAAATAAGACGTAAGAAACATTAAAGACCAAATTAAGACTTTTTTGGTGAACAACCAAGAGAAAAAACAAAAGAGCAGAAAAGAAAAAGAAAAGAAATCAGGTTTTTAACAGCAAGAGAGGACAAACCACCTCTGGCGGCTGGTGCCAAAGGTGAACTCATCAGCTCCGCCACCTCCAGATCCCATCTTTGCCAACCGATCTGCCACGACATTAGCTTCTCTCGGGATAAGCTCAAAACGAATATCCCAATCCCTTCTTAACTTCAAGTCAAAGATCAGTTGTATCACTTCTTTTTCAAGATGCCAGAGTGGAACTTGCCAACTAGTCACTAGCTCAAAAGCTGATGCGCAATCTGTCTCACAGACAACAAGCTTAATGACACTAGATCCAAAGGAATTTCCTGAGCATCCCATTACCCATTGACTGTAGCTATCGCGAATTACCCATCCAAAACCAGCACAATCATCTCCCAAGTTCACACTCCCATCACAATTTAACTTCCAAGCACCAGGTTCTGGCGGAGACCAAGATAGAGATTTTAATCCCTGGATACAACACACTCGATTCTGAGTTGTATATTCAAAATCCACCATGCACCTGCGAGCCTTGTATGCAATTGACCCAGCAAATCCAAAAATTTCCTGAAAATTACCCATATTTCTGTCTTGCCAAATTGACCATATTATAGCTGCAAATTTGGAACAACCTTCATTGACGAGGCCATGCTTGAACCAATCATGCACCTCGTGAGAGCCAAAGAAACACACATCAGAAAAACCTAGAGAAACCCAAACTGATCGCACCACTTCACAATCCCAAAAACAATGAAGAATTGTCTCCAGAAGTTGATTGCAACGTGTACATAAGGATGAGGGGGAGAGATGTCGCTGAAAACGCAGATATTGAGTTGGTACAGCATCATGAAGGCAAAGCCACACTAGGAGCCTCAACTTTTCAGGGACCCGCGCCTTCCAAAGCCAAAGCCAATTGATATTCCTATCCCAATTCAACTTATTCTGAATTAACCATAAATATCCTTGTTTAGCAGAGTAAAGAGTGTGCTCCCAACTCCAACCCAAATCACGACCAGAAGCCGAAATATGTACTAAACTAAGAATGTCTTCCCTTAAGTCCATAGGAATAAAAGAGTAAATCCTCTCCAAATGCCAAACTCCATCACGGTAAACATCTTCAATGGTCAAAGCAGCCTCACAAATATCAAGAAATTCAACCCTCGCTCCTACTGGCCCAGAGTGCAACCAAGAGTCAAACCAGAAATTCTTAGAAAGAGCTCCCACTTCCCAAACAAACCCTTCCTTTAATACGGAAGCTGTGTGCATAATAGACTTCCATATATACGATGAAGAACCCATTGCTTTAACTGCAAATAGGTTTCTATTCTGGAGGTATTTTTGAAGCATAATCTTGACCCACAGTTTCTCTTGATTCATCAAAATTTGCCAAACTAGCTTTCCTAATAAAGAAAATTGACCAACCGCGACTCCCGCAAAGCAAGACCTCCAAACTTTTTCGGAGTCGTCAAAACTCTCCAAGATGCTAAATAAAGACCACGGTGATTATGACTACCACACCAAATAAAACTTCTAGTAAACTTATCAATGTTAGAGCACACACTTGATGAAAAAAGGCTTACTTGCATCCTATAAATAGGTATAGAAGATAAAACTTATTTGGCAAGGCAAATCCGACCAGCTTTATTAAGGAAGCGACCTTTCCAAGATGCTAGCCTATTAGTAAGCTTATCAACCACATCATTAAAATCAGCTTTAGTAACTCTGCCATGCTTAAGGGGGACACTAAGGTATTTTCCCAGAGAATTAGCAAATCGGATAGAAGAAATACCAGTGAAAAGATCCTTGCGTTGTCTAGAAACATTCATAGAACAGATAGCACGAGATTTGTCAAAATTCACCTTCATACCAGATGCTCTGCAAAAGGTGGCCATAGTGTCCAAAACATGAAGCACTTGAGATTTCTTCGCTTTGCAAAAAAGGATAAGGTCGTCTGCAAAAAGGAGATGGGAGATTACAGGACCTCCCCTAGACACAGTCACTGGTTTCCATCTACCAACCTCCACTTGCCTAGCAATGAGGCAACTCAACCTCTCCATACAAATAACAAATAAATAAGGAGACATCGGATCTCCTTGCCTCAAACCCCTCTTTGGCTGAAAACCATCCAACCGGTTACCATTCCACATTAGAGAAAGGGAGGAAGACTTTACACATTTCATAATAAGAGAAACAATAGTACCTGGAAAGCCAAACATTAGGAGAGATTGCTCCAAAAACTCCCAACTCACCCTGTCATAAGCCTTTTCTAGGTCAATTTTAAAAGCAAGAACACCTTTTTTTGATTTGGTTTTCTTCATAAAATGGAGAACTTCCTGGGCTACAATGATATTGTCTGGGGCACCCCTTCCAGGAATAAACCCTCCCTGCAGAGGACCAATGATATCTTGTAGAAAAGGTCATAACCTCTCCACAACCACCTTAGTTATAATCTTGTAGATGACATTACAGAGGCTGATAGGACGAAACTCTTTCATGCGAGACGGGTTATCAACTTTAGGAATCAGCACCACCAAAGTGTCAAACAGAGCACTATCCAGATCAAACCCAGCGAAAGCCTTCTTAACAAGTTCCCATACCTCTGTACCAACCACTTCCCAATATTCCTTGAAGAAAAAAGCCTGAAAACCATCGGCACCTGGGGCCTTAAAAGAGTTCATGCCCATAACCACCTTCCTAACCTCTTCTTTAGAAACATTTCTTGTGAGACTTTCAATAGCCTCACGAGATAAAAAAGGTAATTCCTGATCCCCCATCACATCAAGTTCTACCTGTTCCACATTACAAAAAAGATCTCTATAAAATCCAATTGCACATTCTTCGAGTTCTTGCAGATCAATACTCCATCTTCCATCCTCCAAAAACAACCCCTGACCCTTGTTATGCTTCCTCCGCATAATGGTTTGCATATGAAAAAACTTAGTATTTCTATCTCCAAATCTGACCCAGTGCTCTCGAGATTTTTGATACCAAAACAACTCCTCTTACATAAGCAGATTACTATATTCAGCCTGTAATTAAAACTTTATCCAAGTTAAGACTTTATCCAAAGGTTATAGATTAAAATAATATTTTATTCTATTTAATTTAATTTCATT
>NC_029786.2:4718761-4719247 GCF_000816755.2 Arachis ipaensis | reverse complement strand
TATGTGAAATGTATCTGGTAAAAAGAATAAATTAAATAAATTTATATGAGCGTCAAGTAGATATTTAGAATACACACACAATAGTTCCAAATTACCAAACGATGCATCGGTTATTTAATTGTCATTTACATGAACATTAAATAAAATTTTAGAAACAACTATTGATTGAGCGAAAAAATATTGAATGCAAATAAATATAATTTTGTGAGAATAAATGTTATTTAAGAAGGTTTTGGATTCATTTTCTTTGCCCATCTATTTAAATTGACCAATATTCATGTCCATCCATAAATTTTGAAATAGTTAATGAATATAATTTTGATGTATTATTAGGGTAAAATAATTTTATTTATTGACTAATAACAAATTTTTAAATAAAATTTAGTATCGTGATAAATTAGTCTTTGGTCTACCAAGTTAAAAGATACCGTAAGAAATAAAAAATTAGTGTAAAATAATTTTGTATATATTTAATTATTATGTAAT
>NC_029786.2:4717898-4718685 GCF_000816755.2 Arachis ipaensis | reverse complement strand
ATAATTTATATATAATCAATATATTATATACTCGTAAAATGTTGCAATATTACAAATTCAAAGAACGCAGTTGAGAGAAAAGGACTTATCCTCTATTAATTAAGTGTTGTAAATTCAATTTTTTTACTTGAAACAGATAAAAATTTTAAAATTTTCAATCGAGCTATTTCATCCATTTAGGTTCCCATAAGTATTGGTCACCGAAATTAGTTCTAATAATAATATTCAATAGTAAATACTTCAATTGTGGATTAAAAAAAATGTCCATATATATTAATTACAAAAAAAGTGATGTATTTATAAAATGGTCTGAAGATAAATTTTTTACACCATGTTTGTATTTCTCTAAAATAAAAATATATATATTTTAAATATTTGTGATATGAAAAATTTAAATATTATTTAATGATTTATATTTTTAAATATTAGTATGTTTAATTTTATGTATTTTAATTTTATTTATTTAATTTGTAGATTGAATTTTATGTTAGTGAACGAATGTTTTCTTTATTTTAATTTATTATGAGGTAATAAATATCTACCAAATTATTGTAATTATTTTTGATAAATTAGAGGTGTAAAATTTTTTTGAGTTTCATGATGAAATTATAATGTAGACAAATCAAATTGAGTGAGTCTTTCTTGTTGCATTAAAAAATTTCGTAGAAAATTGAGATATTGAGTGGTTCCTTTCGATTCAATTCTTAAATTATTGTGTGGATAATTTAGTTTGAATGATGAGTTCTTTTCTTATTACATTAAAAAATAAAAAATTAAATAAAAAAGT
>NC_029786.2:4716224-4717783 GCF_000816755.2 Arachis ipaensis | reverse complement strand
TTTATTTTTCTTATGTCCTTTTATTCTTGTGTTTTTTGCTTTTATATTTTTTAATTCAAACAAAGAAAAGTGTCTAAGTGTTGATTTTCTTGTCGTCTTGTACAAGTGTTAGTGTTCTTTAATTTTGCTTTCTTGTTATCAACTACGAGTCTTGATGTTCTTTTCAATTAAAAACAATAAAAAATTTTATCTTTTTTATATATTTTTTTTTCAACTACAAAATTCAAAAGAATGAATATTTTTTTAAACTATAACCGAATACAAATTTATGAATTGTATGTGTCTTCCTACCTTAGAGATATTTTTTTTTGTCCAATAATATGTATCAATAATTCAATATCATTTTAGATTTGGGTCAATAATATGTATCATTCAAAGTCCAATTGCTCGGAAATTTCACTTAACTTAAAAGTAATTTGATCGGAATCTCATTAAGTCAAGAAATTAATTAAAGGAAAATAATCTTTGCACACATTTTTGTTTGGCTAAATTTTTTGTAGGGTAAGTACCGTTTTGTTTTCTAAAATTTGAGATTAAAATTAAATTCGTTTCTAATTTTATTTTGGATTTAAAATCATCCCTAACATTTTATTTAATATTAAAATCGTCCTTTCAACTTTTTTTCGGATAAAAATATCCTTTCCTAATTCTACTATTCACCACTATTACCACCTTTATTACCACCAACTATTCCTCTTCTCATGTCTATTTATTTTAATCTATCAACAATAGCAATACATACAACAAAAATTCACACTATTCCTCTTTCTCTTCCTCCAATTCCTTCTCTTCTTCTTCTTAATTGTACCACCCTCTAAATCTACTCATCTTCTTTCTCGTGAGCATCCTTATCCTAATTTCAGTGCTCTTCAAAATAGGGTCGTTATTGTAATTGTGTTGTTGTTGTTATTGTTGCATGTGTTGAAAGGAAAAATCACGGCAGAAATCTACCATTGAGAACTCTTCCGCTGCTGTCGAGATTGACGGTCGCCCTCGCCTTACCACGCCACATCCTTGTCTCGCTGTGCCGTATTCTCATCTCGCCTTCGCCATTGAAGGACATCCTCTCCGCTATCGTCGCCCTTCTCTTCGGCGTCGGTCACAGCGCCGTCACCATTTATCTTGTCGGCTGTTGACGACCTTCTTCGACAACAGCAGTGGCGGAACAAATCGGCGACCTTGCTTCTCTACTTCACTTTAGATCTCGTTTGTCTTTCTTTGTAATTGATTAAGTTTTTAAACTTGAATGTTATGTTGTTGATAATGAATTTTTGTTGTATTGTTGTTATTGATGGATTAAAATAAATAGGTATGAGAAGAGGAATAGTTAATGGTACTAAAAGTAGTGGTGGTGGTGGTGAACAGGATTAGGAAATGATATTTTTATCCGAAAAAATTAAAAGGACGATTTTAATACCAAATAAAATATTAAAAATAATTTTAAATTTAAAATAAAATTAGAAACAAATTTAATTTTGATTCTAAATCTTAAAGAACAAAATAATATTTATTCTTTTTTCTATAATGCAGGAGCATTGTGTGCAATCCAATTATGTTGA
>NC_029786.2:4715082-4716056 GCF_000816755.2 Arachis ipaensis | reverse complement strand
GATCCAATTTTTATTTCTTAGAAATCAGATGGTCAATTTTTACACTCTAAATCTACATCTAATATTAACATTTTTATGGTCTATGTTTTTCAAAAATATTATTTCTACCTCTAATATAAAAAAATAATTTGCGATAGGATAAAAAAGATATAAAAAGTACATCTAGGATTAACACCATATCCTACACCGTATTTTTATTTTTTAATTTTTTTAGATTTTAAATTTTATTTATCTACTCAATTTATTATTTGAATTCCTAAAAAATAATTAGTCTAAGCGAATTGACACTTATTAAAAATAAAAAAATGACAATATTTTATTTATTTTTTATTACTTGTGATCCGATACATTTTTTTAGAATTAGATGCTATAAATTCGGTAATCCTGCATGGAAAGAAATTTTATCTTATGGAATATATCTTGTCTTAAGTTATAATTATTTTCAAGCTTTTAGCATATAAAGTTGTAGATGCCATACGTGATTCAGGTATTTACCCAATAGATATTAATCCGTTCACACTACTATTATTCATACAAGAGAAGTCAGTGTTAAAAGTTAAAATATGTCATTTTAATATATTAATTTTTTCTTTATTTTTTTATGTAAAAAAAAATATTCAATTGATTCCAAAATAGCTAGATATCAAATCTAAAATACTATACCTTAATATATATTAAAATAAAAGAATTTGATTTTCATATATAAAAAGTTGTCACAAGCCGTACATAAAATGTCTTTTTCTTTTGCCACAAATAGAGATGATGATAGACTTTTGACTATTTCTAGTACTAATTCAATTAAGAAAAAATTAATTGTTTGTACTCCTAATTATATATATTATGTAAATTAAATTATGCATGTGTAACACACACATACTCATATATGATGCTAGATAATTATTTATTGATCCTAATCATGATTATTCATATCGTTGATAGATATAGTTTAATTTATTAAAATTTTATAGAATGTT
>NC_029786.2:4714592-4714968 GCF_000816755.2 Arachis ipaensis | reverse complement strand
TGGTGCAAGAATTCAATAAAAAAAATACAAAAATCTAATTAAAAATTCAATAAAATTATAAGAACTGACAAAATAATTAAAATTATAATATATATCTTTATTTTAAGCTGAAGAGATGATTTGAAAATCTTCTTTTGTTAACAATTAAGTAGGGTTTATACCTTCAAGTAGGGTTCAAAATATGTTTTATTCGTTTTATAATTTTTGTCTTAAAAAAAACACAAATTATCTTAAAAATTAAAGTAATAAATAGGTTTCGGTAATATATAATATAAAACTGAAGATGAAACTATCTCTAAATGATTAAACATTTGTAATAATCTTGATATTTAAAATAGATAAATATTTTAAAACTTTTAATTTTTGAGACAAATAA
>NC_029786.2:4712133-4714417 GCF_000816755.2 Arachis ipaensis | reverse complement strand
AAATAATAATAATAATAATAATAATAATAATAATAATAATAATAATAATAATAATAATAATAATAATAATATAAGTTGACCAATAAAAATACTTTAACAACCTAGTGTTTTCAATGAAAACTTGATGGGAAGCCTCAAAGAACAATCATAATTCATAAATATATTAGGACCTTCTTTTTCTGGGTACAATATATTTTGACTTTTTCATCAATGTGCTCCCAACAGAAAGCTCTCCTCGTGTCTATGACTGATGCTGTAAAATTAATGATATCAAAATAAAAATAATTTATGATTCCGAAATGTTTGGTAAATAATAACTGTCACAAGAACTAACTGGGACTCATCGGTCAATAAGGTGCATTGGGTTGCTTCTTCTGTGGGGAGTTCAATTGTGGCCTTGGAGAATTTAAATGAATAAAAAAATTCAGTTCACAATAATTTTTTCGGAAATTAATTTTATTATGGAACCAATATTGGTGCTGGACGGAGTTATGGAGAAGAGGAGAGCTTTACATTGTATAGTGTCAGTTTACATGCAAATCAGACCGAGAGACTTGCCAAAGCAAAATCGGACTGTGCGAGAACTGCAGCAAAGAACTCAGAGGGTCCGTTTTGATTTAAAAAAATTAAAAAAAAAGAAAAATCTGAAAACGGAGGCTCCGTTTTCTTTTAAGGAAAAAAAAAAAGAAAAATCTGAAAACGGAGGTCCGATTTGATTTCAAATATAAAAAAAAACAAAAACTAATTGGATGGTCCGATTTGTGGTTAATAAAATTTTTAACAAAGAACTCGAATGGTCCGATTTCTCCCTGTCTCACACCTGTGTCTAACACCTATATACACCATAACCAAACACAACTCACACACTCCTTAATTATTGCAATTATATTTACTTATTAATGTACATATATATAAATAGCAACATATATCAATAAATACTTTAAATAGTAATAACAACATACAACCATTTTCATATGATTCATGTTATGTTATAGTATATATGTAGGTTCCATTTAGATTAGGGATCAGATTCCTCCATTAATCAAACATTAGAGATTGGATCATTTGGAAGCAATTTCCAAAGAATTTAAGAATACAGCCAATTTTGTCCTCTTGACCTGACCTGACCTAATAAATAATGATTCTATTCCACCATGATTATTATTAATATTTATTTTTTTAGCATAAAGCTAAGTATCTTGGTTAGAATCTTCTCAATTCTACCCTAACCATGACTATGGATTGTGTTACAAAATTGACACTTTTTTCATTCTCTCTCTCACACACACACATGCAAATAAAAGGGAAGAGAAAGAGATGAGAGAGAGTCAGAGTTGACCTAACTAGCTTTCCCATTTCTATATTGGTTGCCTTTAATTTAGGGACATAAAATATTTGGAAACTATAATAATGTTGGTGGGGCTAGTGATTTGAATGCACAGCACACCCTATTGTGTAGACCAATTCAGTTTGTGTTTTTTGGTTTCCCTATAGACCGTACAAGTTACACATATATAGGGACATTCACTTTTAGATTCGGTCACATTTTTTCCTCCTTCTTATAATAAGGTACGTGTATTTTATTTTATTTTTTTCGGAAGAATGGACAAAAGTACACCTGAAAGTTTGCACGCTGAATACGGTTATACTTCAATCATTTAATGAGTCACGTGTGCACACCATTTATACACTCCGGCGGACACAGTATTTTTCGTATTTATTTTGTTTAGGAAGAAGGGACAAAAATACACCTGAAAGTTCACACACTGATCACAATTACACTTCAATCATTTAACGCCGCCACATGCTGATGGTCGGAAGGATAAATGTGTCTACCGGAGTGTATAAATAGTGTGCACGTGTGACTCATTAGATGATTAAAGTGTAATTGTGTCCAGCGTGCGAACTTTCAGGTATACTTTTGTCCATTCTTCCATTTTTTTCACTAGAGGTCATTTCTGTAATTTTGATCCATTAAAATTGTTATGATCATTTAGGCAATAAAAATTATTTTTATAATTTAGTTTTGATATAGTGCCAGTATAAAATAGTTTTATACGTGCATCCAATTATGTAACTTTATGTCAGTAAAAATAATTACTTTTATATTGACCGTGCGAATGATCATCTAAAAAAATAGATGTGATTAGATGATTGTGTAAAATATTTTACAATATCAATGTATCAAATTAAACTCATATTTTTAAATAAATTTTAATATAGCTACGCATTTAGAGTCTAAAATTAAATCAAAATCTAAATTAATATAATCTTTATTCCTTGG
>NC_029786.2:4710531-4711819 GCF_000816755.2 Arachis ipaensis | reverse complement strand
TGATGTGAAGTATGATAAGTTAAACAGCAAAACACTTTGTAAATTAATTGTTTGTTATGCTGAGTATATATTGTAATAATTATTTTTATTATTTATTTTTTGGTAATTTAGGTTTGGGTCATCTAGATTTGAGTGCAAATGATGTTGGATTCATGGATCAGAGTGTTGAGAAAATAATGGGAAATTGGATTAACTGAAGATATTCCTTTATTCCGCCGTAGTGGATTAGCATTTAGCATCACAGTTGCTTCATACTTTAGGGAAATTATTTATAATTTTGATTAAGTACATCAATTTTTTTATTTCCATTTTTTATTTAATCTAATGTTTTCCGTTAAAAGACTAGGATGTTTGAAAAACTTTGAATATTGACATGTTTGGAAAAGAATGCAGATTTTACATTGAACAAGTTATGAATTGTTAATGCCTTTTTCATAGAATTAGATGTCAAGTGTCAACTATAAGCTTGCTTTTCAAATGAACATTTTTTTTTTTATTTCTTTTTCTAAAGCAAAGTTACGACTTACGAGTGAGGAAGTGTGAGCATATAATGCTTACCAACGGCAAAGAAAGATTTTTCAGGTTGAATTCAAGTTATGTAATTTTCATCAATAATAATAATAATAAATAAATAAATAAAACAGGTGTCGACAACGCCAAATTCAAATTCTAAATACATGTTTGCAATTGCCAATTGAATTACTATGATATCTCTGTCTTTTGGGATTGAGTTTATTCCAAGTTAATTAGTATGTGGCAAATATTAGTAAATATTTAATGACTGACTAGGCATATAAGAAAGAAGCATCTACACTGCCAATCTACCATAACGAAAATTTTTTTGGTCCGGTATTATATATTTCCAAATTAATTTTTTGTATTGTTCATTTGATCAATTACCAACACTAAAACGATGCATACTGTTCACCAAAAAGAAAGATGCATACGACACAACAAATGGGCTCTCCAAGTTTAAATTAATCTGTTGTTTATATTCGGCCCAGTATTTTTTTTTAATTGTACATATTTCTTCTGTTTTTCTTGCTTCGTAATAACCCAAAATTACAAAGCATCAACCAAATTGGACTAGTCTGCCGTTGAGCCTCAGCTCATGTGGCATAAGTCCCCCTTCTTTACTAAGAGGTCTCAGGTTCGAGCCTCGACTAGTGCAAACTTGACAAAAAAAGGGGATTTCATGTGTGTGTGGGTGTGGTGTGTATGAGTGTGTAACCTAGGATTGGGGGTTGTCCAATCCATCGACCAAAAAAAAAAAAAAAAAAAAATTGGA
>NC_029786.2:4693352-4710370 GCF_000816755.2 Arachis ipaensis | reverse complement strand
GGCTGCTAATACCCCGTAGGCTGAAGAGCAAAAGGAGGAATCCTCCCGAGGAGGGGCTCGCGTCTGATTAGCTAGTTGGTGAGGCAATAGCTTACCAAGGCGATGATCAGTAGCTAGTCCGAGAGGATGATCAGCCACACTTGGACTGAGACACGGCCCAGACTCCTACGGGAGGCAGCAGTGGGGAATTTTCCGCAATGGGCGAAAGCCTGACGGAGCAATGCCGCGTGGAGGTAGAAGGCCTACGGGTCGTGAACTTTTCCCGGAGAAGAAACAATGACGGTATCCGGAGAATAAGCATCGGCTAACTCTGTGCCAGCAGCCGCGGTAAGACAGAGGATGCAAGCGTTACAGTGAGAAATCAAAATTAAAAAGCATCCAAACTTTTAGACAAGGAGAAAAAATCGAGTCCAAATCATAAAAGATTGAATAAACATGTTAAAAATTTAAATAATTTTGATATAGCTGTTCTGATGTTTATTTTATTAAGAATTTGACTACAAATAATCAAATATACACTATACACTATGCACTTAAAAAAATGTTGAGCAGGTTGATTAGGCTCATGGATAATATATGAGATAATCAAGCATTGTGGTAGTCCACATTTAATTGATCATTCTCTTGAAAAAAAAATAATAATAAAAAGTGGTACCCCAATATTCCGAAGCATGCAGAAATGGCAGGCTCATAGTCTTCAGTGACACCTTTGTAGTTTATACCAATCACATCATATCCTTTTCATGGCTGTGTTGAACTTTGGGCTGCCATGCCAATATAATTTTAGATGAACTTATGTTGTGATTACCTCAGGTTTAATCTGGTAAGAAGATGAATCAACTTTGTTGAACCCTCATGAATCTTAGTGAAAGCAAGTTTTTATGAATTGTTACAAGTTGTGGATCCAAAAGCTCAATAATCAATTCATGATCAGGATCAAGCTTGAGCAAAACTAAGAGGAGTTCAAGCCAAGTGATGTTTTATGACTGCAAGCTGCTCCAAACCAATTCAATTGTCTGCAACAATTCTTCTACCAAAAATCCATGCAGGAACAAGATCCATGTTTAAAGTGGTGGAAGCGATGACGATCCCTCACCACAATTTCGCGATTGAATGCTTTTGAGATTAGTTTCACCACGGTGTGGCAATCATTACATATTCGCAGATTCTTCATTATTCTGATAGGGGTTGGCGGAGGAATAGTGATCAGTCCGAACGCGACCGCAAGTTTCTCACTATGGCTGAAAAGTGCAGTTTCCTTCTCTTCTTCATCAATATCAAGTGAAACCTCATTTGTGCTTGGTGTATATCCCTCAATCTTCAATTTTGCGGCCACTACGTCTAACATATGTTCAATATCATTGATTTTTGGGTGTGTCTTATCCCCTGCAAAAAATTCATGAACTATCCCATTTGCTTCAATCATGCTACAACCAGGTATCTTCACCACCCCATGTTGTGCCATAATATCCCTAATTTCAAGAACATTGCCCCAATTCCCTTTCGAAGCGTATATATTTGACAATAACACATGGAAACCATCATGATCAGGTTGAAGCTGAATGAGTTTTCTTCCAACCCTCTCTCCCATTTCATTGTTGTTGTGCTTCCTACATGCACCAAGCAAAGCACCCCATGTAGCAACATCCGGTGCCATCGGCATACTCTCGATCATTTCCTCTGCTTCCTTAAGCAAACCCGAACGCCCCAACAGGTCAACCATGCATCCGTAATGCTTGACATTCGGCTCTATCTTGTGTTCTTCAATCATGGAATTAAAGTAGCAGCGCCCCTCGTCTACTAGTCCCATATGCCGACAAGCCCCAAGAACTCCCACAAATGTAATTTCATTAGGACAAGTTCCTGATTTTTTCATCATCTCAAACATGCTAAGTGACTTTTGTACTAAACCATTCATTGCCAACCCAAGAATGAGCGCATTCCATGTAGAAACCCCCGTTTCCTCCAATCCATGGAAAACCTCCAATGCATTCTCCACACAACCACATTTCATGTACATATCTATAAGTGTTGTGCCCAAGATGAAATTAACTTTCAATCTATTTTTACTTATATAAGCATGAATCCATTTGCCCAAATCCAAAGCAGCAAGACGGGTGCATGCCGAGACAACACTCACTAAAACAGTCTCATCAGGCCTAATTCCATGAACCTGCATTTCCTGAAACAAAGCCAAGGCCTCCGAGAATCGTTCATGCTGCACATAACCGGATATCATAGCACTCCAAGACACAACATCCTTATCAGGCATAGAATCAAACAGCATCTCAGCATCCTCAACCGAGCCACATCTCAAGTACCCGGAAATCATTGAGTTCCAAGATATCTGATCCACAAGCAAACAACCATCAAAAACCTTCCGAGCATCCAATATTTCCCCACAAGTCGAGTACAAATTGATCAATGCATTCTTCAAGCTAACATAACCTTCAATCCCTACCTTTGTAGCCAAGCCATGTATCACCTTCCCAGTCCTATCTACCATCAAATGTGCACAAGCAGACACAGCACTAATCACGGCCACCTCATCCACCACCACCCCATTAGCATTCATCTCAACAAACAAACCCAAGGCCTCCTCAAAGATCCCATTCTGCTCATAACATGAAACCATCGCAGTCCACGAGATCATATCCTTTTCCTCAATCTCATCAAACAGTTGGCGCGCCTTCTCAACACAACCACTCTTCCCAAACAGCACAATCATCGAATTCGAAGCAATCGTGTTCCTCACTGGCATCATAGCATAAACCTTCTCTGCTTCCTCCACATCACCCAATTGAACATACCCAGCCAAATAAGTGTTCCACGAAACCTTATCCAACACGGGACTTTCATCGAACACCTTGCGAGCGCTCTCCATGTTCCCGCAAACAGCATACAAATTAATCAAGGTATTGTTGACATAAAGATCAGAACCAAAACCCATCTTGAGAACATGGGAATGCACTTGCCTCCCCTCGAGCTCAGAGGTACGTGAGGCGCATGCACGGAGGAGGATGGGGTGTGTGTAGTTATCAAAAACAGCACTTGTTCTGCAAAGGGAGTTGTAGAGGGAAATGGCATGGTGGGGTTGGTTGCGATCGACGTGAGCACGCATGAGGGAGTTAGAGGCAAAGGGGTTAGGGTTTTGGAGGAAGTGGGTGAAAATGCGGAGAGAGTGGTGGAAGGGGAAGGAGGGGAGGGAGAAGGTGAAGAGTTTGGTGGAGAAGAGTGTGTTGTGGATGTGGCCAGTGAGAATGGATTGGGAGAGGATCTGGTTGAAGTGGTTTAGGGAAATTGAACGGTGTAAGAGGGATTTTAAGATGGTGAGGTTGATGGTGGTGGCGGTGTGGAGATTGGGACTCATTTTCTGGTTGAGACATTGGGGGTAAGTGTTAGGTATGAAACTATTTTGATCTACAATTTGATATAAGGTTCAATTCGTGGAATGAATCTTTATGGATAATCAAGAATATTCAATTCGCCATCTATTTTTGTTGAAAATTATCACCTTTTCTAACTCCATTCACCTACTTCTATTGAAGATCAACTCTTCTTACTCCATTCAATGTGCACATGATATACCACCTTTGTTTTATTTGCCAACCTAATGTGTTGATCTATAAAAGGGAAGCTTGCAACCTGAAAAGGGAGAAAAAAAATAAAAATAATCAAGACAGTGCAACATGAACAACATTAAAATTCTACTTTTATAGTTAATTAGTTTTGGATCCATGCAAATTATAGTTTTTTACTTATTTGTTCCATTGTGTTTTTTATTATAGGTTGAATGGTTGTTGATGAGAATTCAGGGGATTTGGTTTTAATGTGAATAACAAATTGATAAGTGGGAAAGCAGCTGTTATTGGCTTCTTCCTGTTGGATTTTGAGCTAAGCTGTTAACAAGGGACTTTTTGAAAGGAACATGTCAACATGCTCTTTACAAAATCAATTTTAACTTATAAAACCAATTTTTGACAAATTAAAAAACCAGTTTAGCCTTTTTTGCTATTATAAAACCAATTTTTTACCCTTTTTGCCTAACGTATAACACATTTATATTAGAAAACCTGATCTCAATACTCCAAACCATAAAAAATGTCTAGTAAATACTATAGCATATACTGTATACACCATAGGCGCATCTTTAGAATAACAGTATCAACAACATCCATCACCATCTATTATATTAGATTTCAATAAACACCATAGGCAAACATTCATGTTTTTGGATACAAAATAACTAGTTTATACTAATAAATTCAAAAAAGCAATTGAGTCTTGTTGAATCGGAACTACTATTTCAGACATCACACTTGAGATTTCAGAATTCAGAGTGGACAGGCTCCACTACATACTAAAAGAACACAAGGGTAACACCAAATTCCATTAAACTTCTAAGGCAAAGTTCATTAAAGTCATTTCAACTGAAAAGATGAAAAGTGTGGTGACATGACCTCCACTTATTGTAAAAAACAACCCTTCCATGCTTACAAATAGAGAACAAGCAAGCAGAACAGCTACAACCATGTCATCAAATGCCATTCTATGGCCCGTTCATAGTCCAAAAATAACTATGCACAACAAACACACAGAGTACATTCTTAGTACCTACACAAAAAGTTTTCATAACTAAGGCAGCTGTTACAGGTCTTATTTTTCTGTACAATAGAAAATAGTTAGTGTTGGATAACTGGTATTGTCAAATTCAATAATGTATCAACACCAGAATCAACAATTGCGGTAGCAGCAGACACAAAAAACAGCATCATGATTAAGAAGCAAAACCAGTGACAGAGCCTTCACCCCTTCCCACTTTCGAACCATATTAACAAACAAAAGGAAGGTTCTAAAAACCGAACTGGTGATCTAACCGCTCTAGTTACTGATTCATTGGTTCAACCGGTTCAACCGTAGTTCAACCAAAAAAACCGTTTTATAATAAACACCTGATTCTATAAAAATTCAATGAATAGAGCAACTGGTTCTAAACACTCTTCTACAGCATTTTTTTACTTCAAATGGGGATCATAAACAACTAGTTCTATGAATAAACAAACTACAATAATATGCAATGCCAAAAATAGGTCAATAATGAAATAAATTCTCTCTTCAATTCTATGTTCAAGCTTGTAGCAGCCCAGAATCAACAGAGTAATACAATTGAAATAGTCTTCCTTCGTATTCTTATATACCTCAAAGAATTTCCTACAAAATGAAAATTGAACCCAACACACAGCCTTAAAACAAAAACAAAACAACACTCAGAAATCATCACCTCTTCCAAATACAACCTTAAAACAAAACAGAACAACATTCAGAGTTTGAGCATTGATCACAAAAAATTGATTTCTGAAACAAAACAAAAACAACATAACAATATTCAGAGTTTGAGCATTGATCACAAAAAATTGATTTCTGAAACAAAACAAACAATCAACAAAACAATGAAAAATGAAGCATATAATAAATCAATGATCACCAATATCCAGCAATAATCTCAAAGACAACAATAAATACACAACAACAATTTAGCAAATAAACAAGAACAAGACCTAAGTAGAAAATCCAACAAATTAAATCACAGCAACCTAACAATTTAGCAAATTAAAACAATAGCAGCCCAACAATTTAGCAAATTATCAACTTAACAAGTTCAAGAACAGAAAATCACAACAAAAACAAAAAAACAAGTAACAGAAGAACAATAGAACAACAACATACGAACAATTAGCAAATTAACAAATTCACAATAACAGTTAAAATTTACCAGAAGAACACTAATGCAAGTGGAATCATCATGCTAATATGTTTTCAGCAAAGATGCTATTTGTGCAGCTAAAATTTCCTAATTACTAAGATCCAATTATTCTAATTTCACATGCAATCGACTTACTAAGTTTCTGAAAGCTAGAAATTATAAAACCAACCAGAAATATGGTTAAAGCATTTCATCAAACATGTTGAGTGCGGTAAAATTAAAATGAAATAAGAGAATTCAAAGCTTAATATCAATGTGATAGAGAAGAGAACATAACTATTGTAACTTTAATTCAGTCTATGAAAAAATCCAAACCACTAACAAATCAAATAGTTACTTATTGTAATAGAAATCAGAAGTTACAGAGTTTGAAGCAGAGTATTGGTGTTGTGAGTGTATTGTCTGGTGGCAGGTTTAGGGAACTCACGGCGGCGACAAAAGAGAGCAGTTCGACGGCTAGGTGGAGCGCGCGGGTTGGTCGCAGAGTTTGAAGCAGAGCAACGTGGCTTCCAGACGAACGCGAATGCGAACTCGAACGGTGAACGGCGAGTGAACTCTAACGGTGAACGCCGAGCGAACGTGAACGGCGAAGAACGCGAACGAAGACGACAGCTGAACGAAGACGCGAACGTGAACGGCAAACAAACGGCGACGGAAGCGCGGCTGAGCAGACAAAGACGACGGACGCCGAGCTCGAGGAAGCAGCCGCGATCGGTGAAAGCGAACAGGATTGAAGACTTGGAGCACGAGGGAACCTAGATAGACGGACGGACGCCGAACTTTGAGTGCGACGGATGGCGGCAGTATGCCACTCCTTGCGGCGGGGGTGTAGGCTTACAGTGCTAGGGGTTTTTTTGGCTGGGTTTGTGTGATTTCTTTCTGAATGAATGAAAGAAAGGGAGAAAGGGAGAAAGAAATGAAGGAGCTTCCGTTTTTGTGTAAACCGACTGGATTTCGGTTCGGTCTGACCAATCGGTCCGGTCCAATTTTCAAAACTATGGATGAAACAAAACAATAGAGATCAATTCATGAGACAAAACACAAAAATCCAATGTGGATATTTAAATCTTTATTTCATTGCTTTCACCTATATCTATCTGCATTTATTCACGGAACTACCAGACTTCACTTAAGTTGCAACATAGTTAAGTTTAAAATTTGATCAAAGGTTGAGAGAGTACCTTATCATTCGAGAGAACGAAGCTTCGGCGGCAAGTGACAACCGGCGGCAACCGTGCGGTGAGTGAGAGAGGTGAGAGTGTGTTTCAGAGTGAGGTGAGGTTGGGAATGGTTTGGGGATGCCGTTGAATTAGGTTTTTTTTCCATTCATAATAAAACGACATCGTATGGAAGGGGTTTAAAAAAAATGAGTAATTACCCAATTCAGTCCCCGATGATTTTTACAATGAACACTCTAGTCCCTGAGCCTTTTAAATACCCAATTAATTATGAATCCATTTCCCGTTCAAATTCGCCTGTTAATGATTGACGGAAGTCGTCTACATGGAACGTTAACTATACACGTGGCCGTTAAGTGCCATGTGTATCGAAGCGGACAATGCAGTCCCTATGGTTATGTTAGGAACGATACCGTTTTTTTAGTTCCAAGTCGTGCGGAAGATAGCCTAAGGTACTCTGCTAAAACCGTATTTGTTCTTCATCATCATCATCATGGTTCTAAAACCCCAGTTTCAGGTCGAATGACTCCAAACAAAGGAAGTTCATCGTGTTCGAATGTCGTGGAAGACATGGTGGTTCTAACTGTAGTGATTTCGGGCACGTTGACAAAAGGAGAATACCCCAAATGCCTATGTGGTTTATATATTGTAATCACCATTTCAAGGACTTTAGAAAATCCTAGGAGGTTGTTTTCCGGATGCCCGCTATACAAGGTAAATTGCAGCTTCAATTTTTGTTGATTTCCATGTATAAGTAAGTTGTTCGAGTGAGTTGTTCATGTGATTAACAGGAAAAGCTTTCTCACTAAAAGTTCTTTGCATGGGTTGACCTGATTTTTAATATCAAGAATAATCATGGTGCTGTGGAAGATGTTATGTTGGGTGGTGTTGATGTTGCTAATGTTAGTTCGTTGTGTACTGCTGCTGATGAAGTGCAACAAAAACTCATGGAGCTGCAAAGCAGAGTTGACATGTTAGATGTTCATGAAAATGGTGCCCCAAAGATTGAATGCAAGAATATATGTACTAGTATAGTGTTTGTTATTATTGTCTTTGTAGTGTTAATATTGACACGAGCAGTAGCCATTGCTGTTTTGTAAGTGATATAGGGGCCTAGATTTAGTCGAATGAATAATGTTGAAAATGTCTAGTTTGGTTGCTATTTGTTTGTATTGAATAAAATGAAACTTATTTGAACGAAAAATTTTTAAAAGATAAAGTAACACATATAACAAATTAGATATCAACCACCATTAAAAAGGTTTTGTACCTAAACATAAGTTTTAAACAAACAAGTTCACTGGATGAACAATCAAAATGCCAACCAAAGTTAATCATACAGTAGTGCATGAACTCCTAAGAGAGTACTATACATCTCTCATCAAAAAACAAATTCAAGTTTATCCAATCACATCCAGCAACACAACACATAAAAGACAAATATGTTCTTAGTTTTTTTCAAAAAATAAAATCAACAGCTAGATGACTTTTCAGGTAGATTACTTTTTTCTTGGGTGCTTGAATCCTAGGTTTGGAATGAACTGAAACATCTTGGAGGCAGTGCCCTTGCTTGCAGTAGTCATTGTTTCTATGGAGACTCCATGGTGTTGCTGAACCTGTGAATTAAGTGGGAAGATGGGTGGTGGAGTGCCAGAAGTAGTTAGTGAAAAGTTTGGTCCAGGTTGGTGTGGCCTCACAACAGGTTGTTTTGCTATGACTTGTAGTGGGCTAAAATTGTAAATTAAAGCAACATCAATGATAATATCTCAAATGTTGTAACTATATAAGAAGCATATGAAAGCAATTTGAGTAAAGGCATTCTAAACTTACTAAACTAGTGGTTAGCCCTCTGATATTTCCAATATTGGCATAGTTGGAACAATGGGTCTAACGTTGGTGGTTGCTTTCTAAAAGACAATGCAAGCATTGTACAACATAAGTCAAGCAATCTCCTATAATCTAGAGTTATGGTTAACACGTATTATTGTATGATGTACATAAAACTAACCAAATTAGGGGTTGGATTTCCAGTATTAGCAGATGAGTGCGGCTGGGAACCACTAGAAACTCCATTTTGCAACCAAATAAACATGTCAAATATAACCAGATTAGTCCTTATCAACTTTTAAAAAAGACAAGTTAATCCCCAACTATTTCTTAAAAACCTAGATTTAGTCCCCGTCAACTTTTTAAAAATACAAGAATCTCAAAAACTAAAATAAAGAATGATCACCTGTGGTTGTGGGGCAGATTGTGTTAGTTGGATCTCCTCTGCCCCTTTATTTGTGTTTCTTTTCTTCAACTTTGCAGTTTTTCTCCTTGGGGCTGGAGCTCCTTTGCAAGTCTTGAAGTTATGTCTTGATTCTCCATACTTATTACAAGTAACTCTAAATCTCTTCTTAGTTTTTGTTCTATCAGCCTCATTTTCACTAGGATCTCTTATTTTCCTCTGTATTGGGCGACCAACAGGCCTTTTTATGGTTGGTGAAATTGGACTCATTAAACCTGTCTTAATCCAATACTCCTCAATATTAACGAGTTGAACACAATATTGATATGTGGCTCTAATTTCACCCATCTTCAGCAAGGGGTGAACATATGTTTTAAGGCAGTCTCCTCTCCAGGCAATGGCAGTAAGGGTATGAACACAAGGAAGACCTGTGAGTTTCCAACTATTGCATGTGCCTTTATTTTGGCCTAAGTGTATGGATAACTTCTTATATCCCTGTTGAACCTCAAAAATTTTGCGCTCATCATCACCAACCCAAATTGGAAACCAATACCTAACATCCTTCACAAGATCATCAAGTTTCTTCTGTTGCACATGTGCTAAGTCAGTACATGTGTGTGTTGTTAAAACCATCTTATACTTAGTCATCCTTCTCATAATGTAGCATCGTAGTTTTTCGCACATTGTGAGTATTGGGAGGCTGAGTTCCTCCAATTCCATCATGTACAACCAAGCTTTGATCATTTGAAGCTTTAACATTGGTAGAGTTAAAACCTTCTTTATTCATAGAGGCATCAGTAGCCTTCTCGGGAATAGTTTCACCATTCCCTCCATGATCAATATTAGCACAATTCTCAAGATTATGTGAATGTAGGCTCATTAGATTCTTTTGAGATAATAGAGTCACCTCATTCCTTGTCTTTCTTCTATTTTCTTAGCTTCTTTACTCTTTCTACTCCATGAACACAATCACACCTTACCCTCCTCTGATCATTCTTAACATACCTAATCTTTCTATCTTCATATATCACATGGTCTTTAAGTGCAATCTTGAAAACTTCAATTGTTGAAAACTCTATCTCAATTGAAAATATAGTTCTCCAAAATCAGTTCCTTCATTAAATTGTGGAAACTCATAATGTTCTCTCTCATCCTCAGAACTCTAAGGGGTCAGCAACTCTTCAGATTCATATTCAAAGATAAGATCCTCTTTTTCTTCTTCACCATCCTTTCCTTCATCATTCTTAACACTTTCTGGCACTGAACTTGGCTTACGAGGATTTGATCTACCAGAATTTAGCTCAGATAGTGTTTACTCTAGATCAGAATTGGACTAAAATGGTGTGAACCTTGGAGTAGAATTTGGCCCACAACCATCTCTGAAACTTGCACCAGAAATAGGCCGAGTAGCACTGGGCCTTACACCACTTTATGGTTCACCAGTTCTAGACCTTGTACGAGAGCTAGACCCAGAAAAATCGGGTCTTGCAGCACTTTGTGGTCCACCCATGTGATTGCTTTTCTTTTTCTTTACAGTTTTCTTGGGTGCCTTCCCCTTACACTTCCTGTCCACATAACTCTTCTGGGCACTCTTTTCTATAACAATAACAATCTTTTTTACTGTCATCATTATCCTCAAATCTTGGTGGAGGTGGTTTGTATGGCTTGTCCTCTGTGCTCTCATAACCATCATCACTTGAAGATCTATCAACAATATCATCATCCTCAATGTTAAAAGTCTGAATCAGACAATGAAGCATCCAAGATAAGGTAATCAAAGTACAGATAAAACTCATCTGTCTCTTTGTTCATCATCTTATTCTCCCGTAATTCGTTAATTTCTACATCTCCTTTAACAAGATGCAGTCCAGATTCCAAGTCAGATGCAGTGTTGTCAAACCAGTACATGACTTTATAATCATGGTAGCCTAATTCCTTAAATAAGGTCTCCAGCTCAAAGAAGTTGATATGATTAATATCCATCTTGAAAAATATCTCAACCTTTCCATCAATATATACAAGCACATTTTTGTTATCCCATAAAAAATGACTCCATGATTAAAAGCAGAGACCACAAAATCATCCATCTGTTAAAATTTTGGATACAATAATATTAACAACATTGACTAAAAATCCTACATGGTATATGATCACATTAATATTAACATATCACCTAATAAAACTATCACTTTCCATGAAAAAGCTCAATCATATTTTAATACTACATTAGCCTAATGGTTCTAGTTGTGTTCTATAGAAATAGAAATCCTAATACTCAAGTGGGACCATAAATATAAAATGGAGTAATTATAGAATGCTATCAAAGGTCACATGAAAATCTACAAGTCAAATAAATTATTTTCTAATATTTGTCAACGTCGAGTATCAACAACTTTCGTTAAAGTTCCTCGCCTCTTTCCTTTTACTTCAACCAGAGTTATGACAACACTGTCGGTAATGGGAAAGATGGATTAATATTGCTAATGGAGTTTATGAAGGTGTTGAGTTAGGAGATGAATCAGACTTCCACCATGGTTTTTCTCCATAAAACCCAATGGAGGGACTGGGGTTTGATGTCTTTTTATCAAAGCAACAAGAAGAAACGATTATAATAGGGTTTGACTCATTTGCACGCATCGTTTTGAAACTCAAAAACGGTGTCATTCTTGACATAAGCACATGGACTACAATGTCTGCTTTGATACACGTGGCACTTAACGGTAATGTGTATAGTTAACACTCTACGCAGACAACTTTCGTCGGTCACTAACAGGCAAATTTGAATAGGGGACAGATTCGTCTAACGGCGATAGCCTTCCGGCACTACAAAAAAAATGAATTAAAATGACAATAGTTTTATGGTGGTTACACAAAACTTCCTTTTTTTGGCCAATTTTGGCATTTTTAGCCTCTGCCATAATTTTTCATATTTTTGTGGCGTTTTAGTTTATTATGGAGGTTTATAACGCCACTATGATTTTTAGTTTCTCTTTTAATTGGATGATTAGTGTTGCTGCATATGAGAAATTGGGGGTAATGTAAATTGACTCGCGTTTCTGCGTTCCTCTTTCTCGCCGTCGTGGTGTTCTTCACTGCTATGCTCGCATCACGTTCTGCTCTGCTCATGTCATGTGCTTCTTCTCGCATCGTGTTCTGCTCTGCTCTGCCATGTTCGATCTTCGGCCCGCGCCATTCTGAAACATTCGCTTTGTTCCGCCGTGGTGTCATTCACATCTTCCTCTCAAGTCTCTCGGGCATGACAAAAATTTCTCTCAAATTTTACTTACTAGTGGTTTAATTTGGTTGAATTGTTGAAATAACAAAACTACTCTAATCATGTTCAATTAGAAACCCTAACCCCAACCACTTTTGAATTTTGATTTTGATTTGAAATAATGATGGGAGAAAATTTTTATATGATGGTGATGTCACTATTGACAATATTAAGGTACGCTTCTTTCTACTTGTCAGGGCTCTGTTCATTTTGTTATCATATTAATGAATGTGCATGAATGCTATCTTCTATCTTAGTTATGTTTGAAATCTTGGTTGTGGCTGAAAATTCCATGTATGCTTTTTTTCTTAGGCATTTGGTGAAGATTTTCTTCATGACAAGTTAAAACTTTTCCTCAAGTCAGATCCAGTTCCAGAAACTGTGAGTTATTTTCATTTTACATAAATGTTCTTTTGGCATGGTATTTTAGCCACTGATCTAACATGTATGCTAACTTGGCAGAATGATGGTGACATAAAAATTTGTTGTCCAAAAACAAAATGATCAACAGAATTATGAGTGCACAAAATCTTCAAAGAAAACTCTCTCCAGAACTTGTCAAGCTGCCATACCTTAAAGAGATGTATATAATAAATGTCTTATTTGAAGTAGGAGACCATACTTAAGAGGATATATATTTGAAGGTGTAAAACCAGCACTTATTAGATGGTTTAAATACATTATTAGATATTAACATAGTTTAGGAAATTGGATGATAGATTTGACTAATTAGTACTTATTGCAATGCTTGTATTTTGGTAAGTTTAGTAAGACAAATTTTTGTATAGGAGTTATTACTTTTGATTTCCAATAATAAAAAATTATATATTATATTAATACTTTATTTATGAGTTATAATATTTCATTTATGGATTATGATTTTTTGTTATTGTGAAATTTTAATCACAAAATTATTTATTTAACGCGATAAAAACGTCGGTAAAAACTGCTTTTTTAAACGATAAAAAATGTCACTGTCAGGGTAAAACGGCGGTTCAAAATACCATTTTAACCAACCAAAACGTTACTGTCAGGGTAAAAATTACGGTTTAAAAACGCCGTTTTAATCAACCAAAACGTTACTCTGTCAGGGTAATAATGGCGGTTTAAACCGTCATTTTGACCGATCTAAAAACCGCCGTTTTAACCCTGGAAATAACGGCGGTTTGAACTACCATTTTAACCTATTCAAAAACCGCCGTTTTAACCCAGAAAATTGTGGCGATTTTTTAAAAACCACCGTAATAACCAGAATGGCGCCCAGAATTACGTCGTTTTACAAAACCACCATTCTTAGTAATAATAGCGGTTCAAACTGCCGTAAATACAAAAAAAACGCTGTTTTTACCAGAATTTTTTGTAGTGAGACTTAATTGGGTATTAACAGGGTTAGGAACTAAATTGTCTATCGCAATAAAATTTTTAGGAACTAAATTGGATAATTACTCAAAAATAATTGATGCAGTCCAATTTTCAAAAACGGTCTGAATCATTGATTTTTATAAAACTCGAACAGTTCAAACCGGTTCTAATGCAAGGACGAGCTATGAATAACCTAGCCCAAATTGGTAGCGGGTGATCGGTTTTTCAGTCCGACTAAATGAGTCATTTTGATTTTTACAACTATGTTAGAAATTTGTCGATTTGGAGCATTAAGTGTGCAATTGGTAAGGATATTTTGGGTTTTTGATTTGAAAACAATGGACACCGTAAAAAGATATTTTAAATTTGTCAAAAAAAGTTTGTTTACTTGTAAATTTACTATTAAACTAACTTCTTTTATTTACAAAACTGCCAACATAATATTATAAGAAAAATTTTAAGTGTACCAAGAATATCGGTGTTCCAGTTGTTTTAACCGTTGATTTCAATTAATATATATTAAATATATTTTTTATAATTTAGATCAACGATTAAAACAACTGGAATACCGATGTTCTCGATACACTTGAAACTCTTCCAATATTATATACCGTTCACACTTTAGATATGAATTTATGAATTAAGTTCTAAAGTTGTTTTTCATGTGCAGTAAAATTTTTTTGAGATTTTAATTATTTCAATTATGTTTTTAAAATTAAAAAAAACGAATCATGTTAATCCCTTTTCATAAAGTGACTTATCAGATTTTTAAAAAACTAACCTCTTACATTTTTATAAATCTCAAATAAATAATTAGTACAATTAGAATTTTCAAAACTATTTTAATTTATATGACTAATTTTAACGACTACTTTAAAATTTAATTCCTGAATATGCAGAAAGTCAGAAACACATAATGACAAAAAAAAAAAATTCAGAGCTAAATTATTTAACCTGATGCATATATTGAGAATAAGAAGAACCTTGTTCTTCAAAAGTTTGAATTCCAGCTTTCAAGTATGATTACCAAATGAAAATTGTGTAAATAAAAGTAGTTGATTTTGTGGCAAATTCACAAATAAATAAACTTATTCTTATTAAAATTTTGAGATAATTTTAATAGCTACATTCATGGAAATCTCTCTAGAATGAGTTGTTTACTCTCTTAGTCTTACCCTATCTTTAGGGTTGACTCCAAATTAAAATTTTATGAAGGGCTAAGATTATTCTAACGTAAATATTTTTCATTTTTAAGGAGTTAAAAAAGAATTTAATTTTAATACACTGTCAAATGTAAAGTATCGTAGTTTTATACGTGCATTCAATTAAAAATAATTATCTTTCACTTTGACCATTTGAATAGGGAAAAGTATATGGAACTAAGAGCTGATCAGCCAAAAAGTAAACAACTTAACTAATTTATAATTATATTTAATTAATTTTATTTGTTTTTAATTTATAATATTTGATATTAATTGCTTCTCATCCCAAATTAAAATTCTGAATGATATGTTGGAGAAATAGGGGCGGGGATCACGAAACTTCCAACAATCCTGATTCTTAGTATATAAAAAATTTTATAAAATATATAAAAAACATCCATTTAGTATGAAAAAGAAACATTCTGATACTTAGTAAAAAAAACATCCTAATACCTAGCATAAACACCATTCACGTAGAGGTTTTAAATTCATCCAGAGGCATTTAGCTGGTACCATCTTGATTCCCTAGCATTGTTGTTTGAATAGGAAAAAGTCATCCAAAATAGCAGATATAATTATACGATTATGTAAAATGTTTTACACTGTCAATGTATTAAAATTAAACTCATAAATAAAATTAAAATATTATCAATTTTGACTTATTTAATATGTAGTAATTTTATATATGGATACATAGATGATAAATGGAGCATGCAAAAATTGCGGATATAAAACAAAACATCCATCAATTTTTTTTATAGAAACCTTGCATCACATGCCTTGTTTTTTAACCCTAGAAACAAAAATGGACCCTGTTGATATAATTTCCATCCACATATTATACATAAATAAACTCCAAAAAAGATTATTATTGTCTCACGTGTTGAATTAGGTGTCTCCATTTTTGTGGTTTCAATCAACTGAGATCTCATAATAAATTGTTATCTTCCATTGTAGCAGCATCCAACTTGCTCTTCTTTGCGTCCTCTTCGTTCAGTTCCAAAACTATGAGACAATTAAATCTACCCAATTTTTTGTCCGTACAATGCCAATCATGCATATAGGGGTGCACAGATCCGGCCCGGTCCGAAGGCCCGGCCCGGTCCCGAATATTTTTGGGGCTAATTTGGTGTGATTTTATCGGGTTTAGAGTCGGATAAGGGTCTCAAAAATAAACCCGGTCATTATTTTGGGTCGGGTCCGGGCCATAGCTCGGGTCACCCGAAGTCGGCCCGATGACCCGGTCATCATACACAGTTAATATCTTGTGTTATTAGTGATGGATCATGACTATTCTTATGTGAAATTTAAGTATTATAAATCTTAATATTTTGTGTTATTAGTCATTATAAAACTATAAGTTAATATTTTATGTTTAGAATGCATAAGACTTTAGACTAATGCATAATATTGTGTTATTTGTATTGATTTAAATATTTGGTATTATTAGACAATATTAGTATTGATTGTGGTTATACTTTAGTATTGATTGTGGTTATGCTTTAATTTTGAAGAATGGTTGGTTCTTGTTATATTTTTCTAAGTGAATTTTACCATGTTAAATAATGGTTGGAGTCTTGGAAATTTGGATATTTTTACATGCTAGCTTACAAGAAGGTATCAACGTAATGTAATGTTAACGGCTCGGTTTTCACCCGATTTTTACCCGGTATAATTGTGACCCGAAAGTGTATTGGTTTCATCGGGTCTATGGCCGGGTTCGGGTCTAATAAATAGACCCGGTGTATATTTCGGGCCGGGTCTGGGTCACATCAAACCCGGCTTCACCCGGCCCATGTGCACCCCTACATGCATATATGCTTTTTTGTTTTCATAATTATTATTGGACTAAATTATTATCTAACAATTTTTAACTAGTAAATTCATATGAAAAGAATTGCAGGTAAATTTTCATCTTAGTTAATATTAATTAATTTTTCATTAAAATTATTTTTTATTTTTATTTTTTTTGAATAGTTTGAAATTTAGTATTATGATATATAATTTA
>NC_029786.2:4691184-4693189 GCF_000816755.2 Arachis ipaensis | reverse complement strand
TGATATTGCTTTAAAAAAATTAATTCTCTAATAATTGAACTAAAAAATAATTTAAAAAATTGATTGATATTAGTTAAAAAAAATTGACTCTTTAATTTAACTGCTTTGACACAAATTAAGTTAATTAGTTTACATATTTTTAAGCAGTTGACCTTTTTTTAATTATTTCTCATACTCTTTAAGATCTTTCGCCATTATAGATATTTACATTTACATATATCACATGCTAAATAAATGAGAAAAATATATTGCATATATCAAACGCCAAAAAAAAAAGCTACATGGTACCAGAAAAGAAAAGAGAAATAATAGAGAGGAAGTCAAAAGTAAAAAAAAATTGAAATTTATTGATAGTAAAGGTATATCAAATTATAAGGATATGTCCTTTTGTAATTTTTGTATAAGAGTTTTGTTGTTTTGGTTATTCTCATTTGTAAAGGTGCATTTGTTGATAGAGATAAGATGCTGATCTAGGGATATAGACACATAAAATTATGTTTGACAGAGAAGATATAGATAGAGACATTGTATCCAGAGACACTAACAAAGGACACGACTTATTTTTTATTTATTTTTATTATTATTCTTATTAATTTTTTATAATTATATTTTTTTCGTCTCAAATTTTTTGAATGAAAAAATGAGAATAAATTAAATTTTTATAATTTGTTTTAGATTATTATCATTAAACAATAGAATACGAGAACACAATATTTTGTATCTCTGTCTTTTATGTCTTTTTTTTAGTGTTCTGTCTTATCCTATTTTTAAAAACAAACTTAGCCTAAAAGATAAGTTATACATTAATTAGTTTAATATCATGAAATATTTTAAGTGTATTATTATTTTAGTATCCCATTAGAAATTTTGGTTTAGGCAGAATTATCATTTATTTTTTACTTCTATTTTTTATAACAAAATATTTGTTTGTTGTTTTTGTCTGTAAATTTTTTGTGTTATTTTGTTACACTTTCACCCCGACTTAAATTATTAACAGGATTCAATTCAAAACTTTCCGGTAAATAAAAATAATCTCCATATTTAAAGCCTGTTTTAATCACTAGTAAGAACTTGTTTGATTTGTATATAGCAAGAAATTCAAACAATCACTTCAAATATAATATCAGAAAAATCCGTTCGGTAGAACTTCAATATTCACAAATTTATTATTCAAATGACATAAATTAAGACTCGACTCAAACATTATGGATTAAAAGAATATTTTACTCAAATTCCAATAATATAACACTCTCATATAATATAAGAAGTAACAAATAAATAGCGAACTAATTATAATTCAAAAGTAATTAATCAATCTCTAATTCTAACTAATTACTCGTATATATCTAATAAAACATGTCCAAGCGTGTTTATATTGAGTTACAAAATGAACATCCTCCATACTATCTAGAATAAACATCTTTCCAAAAGCTTAAACTGATTTTGGGGCTCACCAAGAATCGAACTCTTGACCTTTCGAATCTAGCGCTCTAATATCATGTCATGATATACCACTCATCCCAAAAATTTTAGCTGATAAAAAAAATAACATTGATAATTATATTTCTAATACTCCCTAAACCTCCATTGTATACATTGTATAAATATTCCATTAGCTCATCATACTTTCCCATATTAATATGGACCCCTATATATCAGGAAAGTAACTTTCAAATGTGACACAATATTATTCAGTTTCTTCATATTTATGAAGAAGAAAGCAAGCAAATAAAACTCAAACAGCTGGAACAATAATAATGCACTCGATATGAATTTTGTACCTTTTTGCTAAGATATATTTGGAGGTATCTAATATATATATTATCACTTCTTGATATCAAACACTTAAGGAAGAGTAGAGAAAAGGACTTGTGTGAATTTTTTTTCCATGAAAACTTGTTGGCAATGGTGACATATTATATTGGGGGCGGCTACAAATAAAATTATTCATATTCATAATTTTTAATTCATGGCATATATAATATATATAATATATAATGTCATC
>NC_029786.2:4689424-4690447 GCF_000816755.2 Arachis ipaensis | reverse complement strand
TTTGGAATTTCGCTAGCTCTTATCACTATTTTAATCCTTTGTTTTTTTTTCCTTGCGTTGTTCTGACCATTGTTCCTTAATTAATCTAAAATAATAATACTATGTTTTAGTTTTAAATTTTAACCTAATATATATAAGATCCATATATCTATCCCTCTCATTAAAATAAGTGAATTTCCACTTTTAATTTGTACTTGAAGTTGCTTGGGTCAAATATTTTAATTTTGTCTCAAGATAGAAAGGGTGTTTGGTAGTAATTGTAAGATTTGGGAAGAATAAAATAAAAATGTTAAAGTAATTTCTTCTTGTACTTGTGTTCCGGAAACAATTTCCAAACCCTAATTAAATAAGAAGATATAAAAGAATATGAAGTATTATTTATTAGAGATATAATCATTTATTATGTTGCATCATTCTATCAGTTTAAGTTTTTAAGAGAAGTTGTTTTATATATAGGTAGCGTTTGTTTTGAGGTACTAAGACAGAGACTGAAAGACTGAGACTCAGTATCGTGTTTGTTAGTTCAGAGACTGGTACTAAAATTTCTGTCTCTGTCTCTAAAATTTCAGTATTTCAGTACCTCAAAAAAGTAGGGACACAGGGGACTAAAATTTTTAGAGATGGAGACTGAAACTTTAATAACATTTTACACCTAAAATACTTTCATTTCAATTAATTAATTCCAATTTTACCTTTTGTACAAATTAAATTAGAATTTCATTCTTGTTTCAATTCCTGGCTCCCATTTTGCACCAAACAGAATACTGAGATTTATTTTAATCCCTGTTGCTTAGTCTCTATCTCGCAGTCTCAGTCTTTCTGTCTCTATCTCTCCACCAAACGCTACCATATGTGACATGACATTAGAGTTTTATGTCCGAAAAATTTAGAGTTCGATCTTTGATGAATTCAAAAAAAAAAACATAAGAGAAATAAAAGAAAAAAAAAAGACTTATGTAAAAATTAAACAAACCCAAAAGCGACTCTTGCTTGCGAAGAATATTAAAGATATGTTACCTATTC
>NC_029786.2:4687751-4689360 GCF_000816755.2 Arachis ipaensis | reverse complement strand
AACTTTAAACTATTAAATAAAAAAACACATAAATAATTATATACATATATAACAGATAATACAACTCTAACTATTTTCTTAGAGAAAATTTTCTGAATTGAGAATCCTATATGAAAAATACAATTTAATTACTCCAATAAAGATTGCAGCTCCGATCCCTTTTTGTTGCATAACACAATCATGCATGGTCAGTGTTAATTAACTGTATGCATTAATAATACATGCAGTGAAGAATGGTCAATGTGTCTAAAAGCTAAAACCCTAGGATGACTTGAACCATGAATGAAGTTGCATCATTTTATTTGGTTCGTTTCGTACTTGAATTGAATTCAATGATTAAATGAAAGGACAGTCAGAATTGAAAACTTGACAAATTCAGAACTGTAATTTTGAGATGCCAAGGTACTTAGTTTCTTTAATTGGTATGCAAAGTAATTGTCACACATAACATAGTATATTACAGCTTTAATTACTCCTTTCTACTTTGCCCTATCTATGTTGTGTTTGTTGAATTCTTGTCTCATTTTTTCATAAGAGAAATTTTTGGGTGAGTAATTTTTGTTATTATTTAGCTAATATAAATACTAAATTATCATTTTACTAATTTAAGTGTGTAAATTTTGAAAAATGTGGGTACAAATTATATTAATTCATTGGTGTAAATTGTATTGATTCATGTGTGCAAAACTCTAATAAATATAGGTACAGATTATATACTTCTTGTATGCAAAACGTCTATAAATATGAGTGCAAATTATTGCTAGCTAAGTGCTGGCAAAAAATAATAATATTTGCTTGTCATATAGCATTGCTCTTTTCATAATTCTAAACCATCAGTTTTTTTTATACATTTTTTTTATGATATAAAACACAAAATAATGCTCTTAGTATATATAATAATGCACTTGCAAAGATTTCTTGAGAGAATCTTGGAAGAAGGCCCTCCATATCATATTAACATGTATATATGTCCTTTATTCTAATTACCGGACCACACAAAAGAACAAAATATAGAATTATAAATAATAAATACTAAAAAAAAATTTGATGACGAGAAGTCAAGAGTGTTATCTAATTAATTAGGAATTAGCACTTGAAATAATGGTTTTCTAATCATGTACCACTTATGTTGAGAAATAATTGTTCATTTGGATAAAGTAATTAATACGTAGATTAACAAAATAATGTATGTTACGGTCCAGCTTAGCTGGTCTAATAGCCGATCCGGTCTACGAGTAATTCCCGACCCGCACGGGAATAACTTGTCTGGACGGTGACCCGGACACCTGCACTCCCGCTGCCAACTGCATGACAGTTGGACAAGGAAACTTTTTGGAAGGAGACCTCTCATATAGAGTCTGCTCTACTGACAGGGTATATATGGGGAGGGTCTTACCCCTCCTCCAAAGTACGTCACTATCATCCTCACTCTCATAGTTGCCTGCATATTTTCTGACTTGGGCGTCGGAATGTCATTGCAGGTGACTCCCTCCATACTTTACGAAGAGCTCGAGAGATCGTCGGCTCGCGCGTCTCGCACACAAACTGAGACCCGGCTGGTTCCTACGTCCTCACCTGGAGCACCTCTCCAACCCGTCCGGAACCCCGA
>NC_029786.2:4686207-4687616 GCF_000816755.2 Arachis ipaensis | reverse complement strand
AACATTGTTCACCTCATTATCCGAAAATTAATTAAACCTAAGCCACACACATAATGTTACCCATTTGATAGATTTCGTTGTCAAAGTGACAATCACCCACGTTCTTGACATTGTTCTAAAATCTGAAACATAATATTTTGAATTGAGTGTTACTTCGATCCACTTCCCTTTTATTGAATTATAAGACAAATAAAGATATGAAAAATAGTAAAATGTCAATTTCTTCACACTTTTCTCCCCCTAAAAATGTACACATAATAAAAGATGACGAAATCTCTATGTCTATCCTTGTTAATCTTTTTTCTACAACGTGACTAAATTTTCTCATGTAATTTTTTTAGCTTAATTAAATCACCTAATAATTATCAAGTCTTATTGTTATAAAATATTTTTCTTAAAAGTTTAAACGAATAGAAAAAAATACGTGAATTTTTATATTATTAACACGACTCTTAAAAATAATTTTTTGAGTCCAATGAATTTTTTTTAATTCATTTTATGTTAAAAATTTCTTAAGTCTAAAAAAAATCAAATTTTAAGTCTTTATAGAAACTTTGTATTGTATTATAAAATTACTTTTTTCAAAAAGTTAACTCGATAAGAAAAAATACATGACTGATTATATTTATAAGGGTAAAGTATATTTTTGTCCTTGAAGTTTGATAAAAATTTTAAAAATACTCCTAAATTTTATTTTGTTTCAATTTTGTCCCAAAAGTTTTCAATTTACATCAAATATACCCCTCACGGCTAATTTTTCAAAAAATTTAAGATCAATTCAACAACAATTTCATAAGAACAACCCTCAATACAAGCAAATCAAACATAATTTTCATACATTATTGTTAGATTGGTCTTAAATTTTTTTAAAAATTTAGCCGTCGAGGTATATTTGATGCAAATCGAAAACTTTTAGGATAAAATTGAAACAAAATAAAATTTAAGGGTATTTTTAAAACTTTTACCAAACTTTAGAGACAAAAAGTATACTTTATCCTATTTATAACACTTATGATTTGAAAGGAAAAAGATACAATAAGAATTATTCTTAAACAACTTGATACCACAAAAAAGTAGCAGATGATGAAATAGTAATATCCTTATTAATAAGGTTTATGTCATAATAATCACGATGATTATTGTCCTTAATATAATTTAACATGTAACATGACTACTCTTCTAAACATACAGTAGTTCAAACGCAACATCAATATAATGCACTAAAGTACGAAGTGCTTATAAGGCTATAACATCAATATAGTTAATGACGTGAACTCATCATGCACAATAATCTTGCATTAGCCACTACTAGCTATATATCTCTAGGATTATTATCTTTTCTTTTCTTTTATTTTTTAAATTTCATTTAATTTGGCTTCAGCTCAACAATTATTAGTTACATCATATTA
>NC_029786.2:4685595-4686118 GCF_000816755.2 Arachis ipaensis | reverse complement strand
TTTATAAATTATAATTTTTGAAGTTCAATTTAAAAAAAAAAAGAGAAGAAAATAAAAATAAAAACTCATGAAAATCTAATACAGAAGAACCAAACTTCAAAGAGTTGTATAACTCTAAAAATGTGTATTCAATTTAATTTTGATTATAAATTAAGTAAGCCAAAGCTTCAATTCAAAATCCACCATTTTATGTATAAAATTATAATCACTAATCATGCTATATGCTAACTAATTAAACAGCATTAAAATTAAAATTATATCAAAATAATTCTTAATAATATACTAATTAGTTATTAGATTTTTCTGTTAACTATATGTTTTTTACAAATAAAAAACAAATAATTTGTTTTTAAGTCATGACTTAAAGAAATTTTAAACAGTAAAAACTATGCTAAATATCAATAATTAGTGGAGAAAAATTTTTCAGTTACTGCTACAAATTATTATTATAGTTTTTCTTCCAATAATTATTTTATAATACACACATAAAAATAATTAAAAAAAATTAAAGAGGAATTAATAT
>NC_029786.2:4680491-4685584 GCF_000816755.2 Arachis ipaensis | reverse complement strand
AGCGGCGACGTCGTAGGCTTTCGCCGCCATCTCCGGCGACGGGAAGGAACCGAGCCATATGCGAGACTTCTTGCGAGGTTCTCGAATCTCCGAAACCCATTTTCCCCATCGACGCTTCCTGACGCCGCGGTAGACAGGGTGGCGCGTTCCTCCTACGCGGTTTATGGTGGATTTTGTGGCGGCGGTTACGGTTGAAGTGGTGGCGGTGGTGGTGGCCGTTGTTTGTAGCTCCATGAAGGGAATTTTTTTTATTTATTTTAATTTTTTATTTTGTAATGTTTGTAATAACGGTTTACGAACATTATCTTCTCCTTTATAATGAACTTTGTGGTGCTCATATACAAAATTACGATAGTACCCCTTACATAGATTTTTTTCCGGTTCAACTAGGTATCCTTTAAAAATCGTACAACATTCAATCTTTTATTACAATAATTAAAAAAAATTAAAACAAACAACACAATTTTAAATTAATTGTTGATTATATACTTTATTTGCAACAACTTTATTAATAAAATTAAATAAGATCAACCTTATTCCAATTAAATCAGCAGAGTGTTTTTATGTTTAAATTAAAATATAATTAAAAATGTTGAACATGATATTTCTTAACAAATTACATAAACACATGTGTGGAAAATAATGATACCTTTCACCAATGCAAAATGAGAGAGTGCTTCAGCTCGAAGGTGGTGATGGTCTTCACCAATGAAGACGAGATGGAGAATTCACCTGGCAGCGTCCTTTTTGGTTTGGGATTCACTAATGCGTGTGAATATCCCGATTCACTAATGCGTGTGAATATCCCGTAGAATAAGAAATTTAAAAAACTGTATCTGTTACGTGAAGTTACGAAAGTAAAGCAAAGTCACCGTAATCACCAATGAAGTGGTTGATTTTTAAAAATATACATCAATAAAAACATAATTTAAATTCTCTTTTAATAAAAAATTACATTTACCTCTCGTTTAGGTTGGTAAAATTTAATTAAATTTCTTTTCATCATTTGTAAAAGCGTATTGGAGTACTAATTTTTTTTTAATTTTAAATAATATTACAATTGATAGAATTTTCCTTAATAAGCGAAGAAATTATTATACAGTGGAGTAGTGGACCATTGCCCTTATCATCTTACAAAAAATGAAATTTGCCAACAAATTCAACTAAAATATAAGAAATTCATCAGAAAAAACAAGTGGACATTTAAATCTAGTAAATATTTCAACAAAAAATAATATGATTCTATTTCAATTAATTGACTATTGTAACGTAAAGTTGAATTTGTTATGAGAGTAAAATTGAGGAAGGAAAATTCATAAAACGTTATCCTCTCTTCTTTTTCTCTCAAAATGGTTAAATTAATTCTTAAAAGATTAATAATTTTTTAAAAATTTAAATTAAGTTGGTCACATGGGTCATTCTGTTATTTTCATTGTTAAATGATATCAAAGTTTGATGATATAATACGTTAAACGACACTGTAAAAACGTGTTAAAGAGAGGGTCATGCTCTCATCAAGCTCTATCGTACAAGTCCAAGAACAGAGGATAAAGAGATTGGAGATGAGGAATCAAGCTTTATTCATGGTGAAGCAAGATGTGAGAGTATGTGATGAGAAAGAGTGAGAGAAAGAAACGGAAATTAAACTCAGAGTGATGTTGATGTGAAAATGCTCAATTAGAGATTTTCCTTGTTTTGACATGCTGTTTATGTACAAGCTAAAAGGAAAAAATAAAAGAGTCATTAACTTAACTGATTAGCTATAATCTCTAACTAAGTATGCTAGCTGGCATTCCTAATTTCTATTTACAAATGTAGAATGAGTTTTAGCTACCAAGATGCCTATTCAAGTTACAGCCTCCCGCAAACTAGGACTATAAATATCCAGAAGTCCTAGTTTGGCAATGTTGCTGTTGAAGGGTACTGGGCCAGAGCTTTAGTGAGGAAATCGGCGAGTTAGTTAGAGGACGAGACCGACATCAGGTGAGTGAGGTCTGAAAGATGTTGATTCTTGACAGTGCCTAATTTCTATTTACAAATGTAGAATGAATTTTAGCTACTAAGATGTCTATTCAAGTTACAGACACCACAATATACATTTGATAGTCCTAAATTGACTACTAAAATAATAAAATTTATACAATTAACTTAAATCAACTCCATCTAAATTGAGGTATTTCAGTCGATTAAGACCGTCAAATATGTCCTATAATCAATGTGTTGTCATTAAACGTGTCACATTGACAAATTTTGATATTATTAATAATAAAAGTGATAGAAGAATTAATGTAACTAACTTAAAATTTTTAAAGAATGAATTTAATTAAAAAATCAAAGATCAATTTAGAGAATGAATAAATTTTTAGCAACAAATTTGATAATTAACCCTTTCCTTCGTTAAATAATATACATTAATTTCTAGTCTTCATTCAATTGATAAAAGCTATATACACCAATTTTTTTTTTTTAAAACCTATATGTTGCAGGTAGAGGAGCTAAAAGCTATTGATTTCTTATTTTCTACGTAAAGGACCAGCAAGTAGCATGCATTAATAATATTAAAGATAGTATTCTCATATTTTCATTCACATTCACATTGGCACGTAGTTTGGTACAATGCGCACCCCTTAGCCTGCATCATAGTGTCGTATTTATTTTTCAAAAGCTCTTAATATTTTTTTTATATTAATTAACAAATACTATATATTCTATATATTTTTAGTTTATTTTGTAAATATTATCGTGTTGCTTTAAGTGTAAGTAGTACAAGCTGCCTGACCGTCTATGGCTTGTTAAGAGAGACTACGAATGTAAGTTTTTGACTTTTTACGGCGTGAATTTAGGTAACTACAGTAATTTTAGCAAAGTTTAAGAATATTTTTTTAGGTTTGGACTTGTTCTTAAATTTTGGATACTTCATTTGCATGAAAGTGGACTTTAAAGTAAGGAATAGTCTAAGAGTCAATTATAACATAAACCAATTTAAATTAATTCTTTGTATTTTTAGTTTTAAAATTTAAAAAATTAAGATAATAGGAAATTTTTTTTTTATATAACAGATCTCATTGTTTTCAATTAGTTGACTACTTTTTAGTTGATTCTCTGACAGAACTGAATAAATAATAATAAGTCTCTCTGTCTTAAAAAAATTATCGAGTTGCACTCTATAAAAGCATTAGTTTTGATTATTAAAGAATGCTGCGATAAACTAAGTAATTAAAACATATATCATGAGTTTCTAAAAACAAATACTTATACAGATAAATTGGTATGACAAGGACATGAATTTCAGCTGAAATATTAATTTTTTTTCTTTTTTATTGCCTCGTATATTTTTAAAATTTTTAGTTCATATATAAAATTAATTATGTGTTCAACTTCAAGAGCATGGAATTATGCCAATGAGTTATAGCTCAAATGACATAGTCTTTCCATACTCAATTAAGAAGTTGCGGGTTCGAGTCTCCTATCTTTAGTAAAAGAAAAAAAAAAGCATGAAATTATGCATGCATGCACCTCTTTGATTNGATAATTTAACAATTAAAAATCAAATTAATGTTAGCTAATTAAAATTTAACTCTCATGTTTATTCATAATAGATAGGATCTTTTTTTTCCTAGGGTGTGCATGATCCGGTTCGACTCGAAGATCCGGTCAGGCTCCGAATATTTTAGGGACTAATTGGTGTGATTTTACTGAGTCTAGGGTCGGGTAAGGGTTTCAAAAATAGACTCAGTCATTATTTCGGGTTGGATCCGCACCATGGCTCGGGTCACCCGAATTCGGTCCGGTGGCCCGGTCATCATACAAAATTAATATTTTGTGTTATTAGTGATGGATGATGACTATTCTTATGTGAAATTTAAGTATTATAAACCTTAATATTTTGTGTTATTAGTTATTATAAGACTATAAATTAATGTTTTATGTTTAAAATGCATAAGATTTTAGACTAATGCATAATATTGTGTTATTTGTATTGATTTAAATATTTGGTGTTATTAGACAATATTAGTATTGATTATGGTTATGCTTTAATTTTAGAGAAGAGTTGGTTCTTGTTATATTTTTTTAAGTGAATTTTACCATGTCAAATAATGGTTGGAATCTTAGAAATTTTGATATTTTCACATGCTAGCTTATAAGAAGGTATCAAGATAATGTAATATTAACGGTTCGGTTTTCATCCAGTATAATCGTGGCGCAAGAGTGTATAGGTTTTATCGGGTTTAGGACCGGATTTGAGTCTAACAAATAGGCCTGATATATATTTCGGATCGGATCTGTATCACATCAAACCTGGTTTCACCCGACCCATACACATCCCTATTTTTTTCGATCCAAAATTTTTATTTTTAATTCTTTGACTAGTGTTTTAAAACCTAAAAGTAGGAGTGGTTGTGTTACTTGAATCAATTCTATTTTTAATGATACCGTGCAAGGTGTAAATTGTAATTATCAATGCGCAACTAATTTATGGTTTGGTGAGAATTCTTGCGTCAAAACAAATCATATTTACTATCAAATAATTTATCCATGACCATAATCATGGCTAAGATATATAATTTGTTTGCAAAAAATAACGACTTTTATAGTGAACATAGGACCATCGAACTTATTGCTTATCTATAAAATAATACAAAATTAAAATATTACTCGTGAATGGCAATTTTGTACAAGCCATTAAAATAATTCAGCTTGAAAACGAAGTAACATGACACTTTCTTCTATATATATATATATACATAGAACATGAACAAAGTTTTTGGACAAAAATATGCTTTTACATCGTTGTGTAGAATTATCATCAATATAAAAGTTGAAACAGAAACTTAATTTTAGAAGGTGAAAGTGAACTTTTTTTTCTTTCTCATATCTATGTATATATTATGTTTGAATTAGGAGTAATTAATTTCAATGTCTAGCTAGCTAGTTGCCCACTTATTAATTATTTAAGTTTTTTATTTTTGCTATATTTATTAGTTTCTACTCACTAATTTTTTGCTTATATATGCATGTCATGTTATACAATAATTTAAAAGGAAAATAAAAAAATTATTATAAAACTGATTATTAAACAGTAATATGTATTA
>NC_029786.2:4679263-4680456 GCF_000816755.2 Arachis ipaensis | reverse complement strand
AATTACATATTATTATATTTAATATTATTTAATTATTTCAGTGATAATTAAAGAACATGTAAAATAAAATAAACAGTAATTAAAAACTATAAAATAAGATAATTTTTTACTGTTTTAGATGATTTTCTATTATCTATCTCTCAAACATTTTTTGTTATTAAAATACTAAAAAATACAATTAGAACGTTAACTTTGCTTGTTTATTAATTACCAAATCACTAAAAAATGTTGATGCTAAATATACATCATATTAAAAAAAATATCTTTAGGCTTTTTAAAGATTTATACATCGCTATAAATAATTAAAAGAGTGTTCCTAATCATATAAAATGCGCATTTAGCATTAACCCTAAGAAATAGAATGAAAACTCTATATCAATAGTGTGTGATTTGGACATTGTAACAAGAATATTGTAACTTGCGATGACAAAGAAACGTGAATTTCAAAACGAGGATGAAATAAAATTGGATCCATTATATATATATCCCGACCCTTAGCTTAGACAATTTTTTCCAAGAAACACGAGATCACAGCAAAAAGAAAATACCTTTTTTTAATTCTTGATTTTTAATTATGTAAAACTGGTTAATTCATCTGTCAATGATCTTTTTTAAAATTAACTAAATATACTTACGTGATACGTTAATTAATTAATCAACAATGTTAGGGAATTAAGAGGGTATATCAGCCAAATGTCTCTAGGTGAATCTAAAACATTTACGTGGATGGTGCTTATGCTAGGCATTAGGATGTTTCTTCTACTAAGTATCAGAATGTTTTTTTTTTCATACTAAATGGATGTTCTTTTATATATTTTATAAATTTTTTTATATACTAAGAATCGGGATTGTTGAAAGTTCCGTGATCCCCGCCCCTATTTCTCCAACGTATCATTCAGAATTTTAATTTGGGGTGAGAAGCAATTAATATCAAATATTATAAATTAAAAACAAATAAAATTAATTAAATATAATTATAAATTAGTTAAATTGTTTACTTTTTGACTGATCATCTTTTGATTCCATATACTTTTCCTTAATTAATTTGTCCATTAAATACCAATCAAAATTGACATATTTTTTTTATTGCGAACCTCATTTCTTTTAGAATAATTGTCAGAAATTGTTAAAAAAAAATTTCTCTATTTTTTTACTACTTTTTAATATACATTAACTAAATTTATTATGTAACT
>NC_029786.2:4677616-4679210 GCF_000816755.2 Arachis ipaensis | reverse complement strand
CTCCTCTTCTGTTATATTTATTTTAGATAAAAAAATATTATTTAACACTTTTAAAATATCATAATCACAATAAGATATAGTATTATAGTTATACTAAAATCATTGAATTGAATCTTATATAGGCTGTGACAGCCACACCTACCAACAAGCCTTGAAGACGAGAAGTCAAGGGAAGGTGTCGTTGCATGGAAATTCAAAATGACCAAAGTGCCCCCTTTAAGGTTTTAGAGAAATATTGTGTATGAATAATTAGTTTTGATAATTATATGTGATAATGTCAACAAAATAATGTGTATTTTAAACCGAAAAACATTAACTGACTAACACGCTTCTTTTGTGTTAAATATCAAATATCAAATATGTTTTGTGTCTCTGATAATTTAAAAAAAAAAAATTTGTTGTAACATTTAAATTTATTTCAATTTATATAATTCTTAATATTTTAAATACATTTCAGTTTTTATCCTTTTCATTAAATTTTTAACAATTTAAAATTAGTCAACATTTTTTCTTTCAATTATATCCTTTAAAATCCACTACCATCATCATCATCATGATTATCTCTAAATCCTCTCCTCTCTCTATCTCCTTCGAACTCTCCCCTGTCCAAACCTCACTCTCATTAAACTTTTTCTAAAATATAAAGAACAAAGAATGCGTTTAATTCTGAAAATAAAACAAGACAAAATATTGAAAACAAAATATAAAAAATAAAAATATAAAAAATAATATTTTTATATTTTATAATACAAAATATACTAATTCAATATTTTTAAATATAATATTTTTATTTATATCTTATCTATCAAATACGATTTTGTATTTTAATACTCCGTACATGTAAATAATGGCAGCCAAAAATATATTTGAAAGAGTATTTCTAAAAAAATTTGCATTGCATTGCACGAGATAATAGTGTTGTTGAAGCTTTTTTCATATGGGCTTTGGTGGATGTGGCTAATTCTTATTGGTGATGCATTGAAGGGTATGATGCTGACAAACAAAAAAGGCCCATGTGGCACTATTATTATTGTTGCCAAATGTCATCAATCTAATTTGCCAATTAGCTTTTGAGAATGGAGATAGATAATTTGAAAATGACCACCATTTTATGGATCCTATGAAACATCTTATCTCTTTCTATCTACTTTTCATTTCAAATGTAATCATTATAGGGTTTTCCTCACTCAATGATATACTTTAGCTAACAATTTTTCTTAATTATTATGATTTCATTTTTGGTTAGATGCCAACAAAGTATGCTTTCTTTTTACAAGGGAATCATATATATCACTACAACACAAATGACATATTGCGGCAGTTGTGGGGCTTATACTACAGCAATTTTTAACCATCGCTAAACATATTGTGGCAGTTAAACCAAACGTCAGAAGATAGATCGCAAACAAATAGTTAACGACAATTTATACTTCGTCACTAAACGTCTATTAATACGCCACATTTTCTAAAATTTATTATTAAAATATTGTCTTTTTTTAATTAATTATTCATGTTACTTTTTTTTATCACAATAACAGTTAATTTACTATTTTAATTATGATTATTTATGGTAATATAAAAAAATGACATCTGA
>NC_029786.2:4672139-4677488 GCF_000816755.2 Arachis ipaensis | reverse complement strand
CTTCAAGTATAAATCATCAAAATTTGTTTATGTTCGTTGTACTGTGGCATCTGCATAATAATAAGAAAAAATTATGTAATATAATTTCGATCCATGCATGTAGCAGTGCTGCCATTTATCATTGAGAAAATGACATCTAAATTATTTATTGACATATTATATATAAAAAAAATAAAAAAAAAGGAAAAAATGAGAATATAAAAAAAATAATTTGTTAAAATAACCTGAATCTCAATCTAATTTTTTGTGTATCAATTTATTAGATGTACATTAAATACATTTATCATGTGTCATTCTGTCAATTTATATACATAGAAAATTTTTATCTCAGCAACTAAACAATAAATATATGTAACCGTATCTTTATCTAGACACACACTAATTAAATACTACCTATACTATTTTGGAGTTAAGTAGTACATTTTAATTAATTAAAATTTGCATATTATAATATTGATTGCTAAAAAAATGAAGCGTTGGCATACAAGAGAACACAATTAACTATTAAAATTAATAATTAATATAAAATACACATTAAAATATAAAATATATATTAAAAATAAATTAATTATATATATATATTTATATATAAATATATAATAATTAATTTTAATAACTAATTTTAACGTATAAATAATATTTTTATTTTTCATTAGATTTTGAGACAAATGTATAGTTTCATGATATACAACCATTATGACGAAAACCGTTAGAAAGGCTATAAAGTCAAAACTTGCTCTCCAAGAAAATTATTAGCTGGAACAAAATTAGCAGTGTTAAGGTCCAACAAGGAATTCTTATAGTTGATAATATATGTCTATATCTATGTTATTAAATTGATAGATTGATTTTTTTGTAGTGTTGGGTCCAACAAAGTATTTAAGTAAAGCGAAGGGTCAATTTTTAGATTTTTAATTAAGTCCATATATGGTATCATTATTCTTACTCTAATTTATATTTCTTGATGGTAACAAAAGTCTAATCAGCATAAATATGTATTTTCTCAACTAAGATCAGAGCAAGCTCTAAAATTGATTGATTTTCTTTTTAAGAAGATATTATTGCTCAGGTAAACTCATGTCTTTGTATAAAAACGTACGAATAAATATTCTTAATTATTTTGTTAAGTGTAATTTTTTATTGCTTAAAAAATATCAGGCCTACTATACATATAAGCATTTTTGACTTACAAGCTATACAAGTTGTTCCAAGTCCAAAAAAAAAAAAAAAACACACACACAAAATATTTTTTTAAAATTAAGCGTCCAATGCACGCGCCTTAATCACCCTTCCACAACACGTTCACTCTTCTTCTTCTTCTTCAATCAAAACGCAAACCGTCAAGATTCAAGGGACATTCGAAACAAGAAGAAAAGATACAAATCTCCATAAAAAACGAAGAAACATTATTCAAGGTACTGTTTTACTGTTATTCTAAATTTTTCTTCTAGACTGTCTCTGTCATGTGCCTCATCTTTAACCAGCAAAACATTAAAAGATTTCAAGAAGAAATATACTGTCTCCCTCTATTTTGGGTATATTTCTTAAATCCTTTGGGTGTATTTCTGTAATCGTTTGGGTGTATTTCTGAAGTTTCATTATCTTCAAAACGATTTCAAAGCTTGATTTCGGAAACCATGAAAATCGAAAAAAAAAAACGAAGTAAAGAGAGAACGCACGAAGGAGATCCAACAAATTTGACAAGAAACTCGAAAAAAGAAACGAAATCTTTTGAAAAATGGAAGTTATATATTTGCGCATTAATTGATTTGAATTGATTTAAAAGTCTGTTAAAGAAGCACGTAACATAAGCAGCACGTTTAATGAATTTTGTTCTCTTCAAACTTGTAAACGGAAAACACTTGTATATTTTTCTCAAAAAATATATAATTCATACTTTATAATAATAATCGAATGAAAAAAATTGAAAAAATCCATTCCTTAATAATATAACTCTATTTGCTCACACTAATGGATAACCTAAATTTTTTTTTTGGGGTCAGCTCCCCTCCCTCCAAATAAAAAAATTAATCAACACAAATTAAACTTAATGTAATAAACAATTAGAAGAAGTATAACCAATAGAATAGTTGTACAATGTGAACAATGAAGGTTTAGAGTAGTATTAGAGATATAACCATTAATGTTACCTTTTTTCATCAGCTTAAGCTTTTGGGATGAATGGTTTCATGACATGGTATCAGAGCTCTAGATTCAAAAGATCAGATTCGAAAGGTCAAGAGTTCGATCCTTGGTGAACCCACCAAAATTAGCTTAAACTTTTGGGATGAGTGGTTTCATGACATGAGATGTTTATTATCCCTAGTACCCGGATGGTTATTCTGGATAGTATGGATGATGTTCATTTTTAACTCATATTGGGCTAAATAAATAACCCATTATACACATTGTACAAATATTTCATTGACTCCCTTGCAGGACTCAAACAATTATTAATGAATAATTAAGAACAAGAACAATGGCTCAATTATTGCTATAGAATTCAAATAAAATACTAAAAATTAAAATATTGAAAGCATATTCATATAGAAAGTGTAGCTAGTTTTGGATCCTTCATCAATTGCCATCATAAATGGAGTAAGATAGAAGTAGTCATCATATATATGTGAACTTCCATGCACCAAAAGCAAGGACTCTATCCCTTCAATTATTGTACTCTTTTTTTAGGTTTGATATTAATTATCATTCTACTAAATTAGATCCTCTAGATTTTTTTGGGCATTTTGAATCTTACGAAATCATTTATAAATCACCAAAAAAAAAAAGATTTCTTATATTACATAATAAAAAAAAATTTTTAAAATGTCTAAATTTTTTTTATAATATATAATAAAATACAATTATATTATTTAATTCATATATATAATCAATTTTACTTAGTGGAATAAGCCTTTGTTGTTAGTGTGGATTACCTTTGGTTTCAATTATTGGACTCCATACTTAGTAAGAGCAGTGCTTTCATAAATGACCCAACAAGAAACCTCCATCTTCCATACACAATACAATATTCTTGACCATATAGAGAGCCACTACTATGCACTATCCTAGCTAGAAAATATAGGGTAGCATATAGATCACAAAAATGCTAAAAAAATGAAAACAAATTGGAAGAAGCTAAAGAAGCAGCACACGAGTACTAACTAATTAAGTGGTACCAAAACCATATTATTATTAATTTATTATCACAATATAAGAAGGTATGATAAAATGATACTTTTCTCCAAAGTGCTCATACCTAGGGTTACAACATAAAGGAAATGGGCCATTCCCAACTAAGATTGGTCCTAATAGATAGTGAATTGGTAAAGATGAGATATTGTCACTCATTTTGAATTATTGCTATATAGCCTTTAAGGTTTGGGAGGTGTGGTACAATTGAAGTTAGGCAACCTCCAATTTTGTTACCTATTTTATTTTTTCACATGTGTATATAAAAAGGGAATTTAATTATTTTTCTCTATCATTTAATGAGATCTACATATAAAACCCAACTAATTTGGGTGTTAGATTTCTTTTATCTTTGGTCTCCTCAAAAGTATGAAAAAAAAAAGGGTTAGTTTTCTAGCATTACACTAGAAATTAATTACTTAAGAATTAGGTGATGAGCAATAAGATCGTACCTGATTTCTTTTATTCTTTATAACTCACTCTAAGATGATTAGATGGTTCATGTTGTATCATTACAAAAAAGAAAAAAAAAGGAAAAAAAAAGACACCATAGATTCCAAAGTGTACTAGAGAATCCATGAGAATTGAATGCTTTTTTTTACTATATTCTATTTGTTACTTACTTTTAGTATATATTCACTTATATTTTTTGTTTTTTTTTTTGTTTATTCAAACGGTATCTCCCAACTCGATAGGTTAAGGATTAATCTGTCGCGGATGCACAAGGTGAGATTCGAACTCCCGACACTTGCTTAAGCGGACGAGTGAGCTGACCACTCGACCAACCCAAGTTGGTTTATTTTCTGTATTATTTATTTATATATAATAAACTCATAGTAAAAAATCCAGAAAATTCTAATTTTATAATATTACTGTTTGGACAAAAGAGAGAGTAAGTATATATGTAAGTATGCTCACATTGCTCAATTGGAAACCCTAGTGATAAATATATAAGTGAGGAGTTCAATTGGTACGAAGTAGTTTGGTATTTGTTGGGCTATGAACACATACAGAATGCATGCATTATGTAGCTAAGCACATTCTGTGATTCAAATGGTCACAAGTGTATAAGTCAAGAACCTTTCACACAACAATTAATGTTCACAAAGGATCATGTACCCTACATACATTTTTGGTGGTTGTTCAATTAAAATTATTGCTGAACCTATACAACACTACTATGCTACCTATTACTACCCTATTATTAGTTAGCTTCTTATATATATAGTTTAGGGACCTCTCTCTTAAATTAATATCCACCCCCGTTCAAAACAGTACGTTTTACAGTACACCAATTCTGGCANNATATATTCAAATACTATATAACTTATCTTTAAACCAATTTGGCACTACAAGAAATTATTGGAATAACAACCGATTTAGTGATCAATTTTTTTTTGTTCTAAAAGGAATCGATTTATCGTAAAATCTGTCACTAATACCAACCGATTTTGTTAATCACTAAAATCTGTCGCTATTTTAAAATTTTCTTGTAGCGTGGGTTGATAAATTGTCAACTCATTATTCATTTATTTTAACTAATGTTGAGAATTTAAATCTCATATTATATATACAATAGTATATTAATTAATAATACACTTTTAAATAGAATTTAAACTTATAACAAAATAATTTTTAATTCGTCGAGTTAAGAAATATCGTAAAAAATTATACATATAACTCATTCTCGGTATATATGTTAATGTGCGTGGATGTTTTCATTATTGGTAGCTAGAATAGCATAATCTCCTCTTTATTATTCTTCTCGATCAAGATATTTATTATCCATTCTTAATTCTTTGAACCCTAATTTGGATTGTGTGTCTTGTCAAATAAGCTAATGAAGGATGACCTGAATTGATTGAAAGCAAGCAAAACTGAGATATGTTGGATCCAGCTCAAGGTATTTGCTGAATGATGAAAAACTGCTAATTATCATAATATGACCTTACTATTTTTCTTATAAACACATTAATTGGCTTAGCTTTTTTGTATAGAGAAATATCACTCTAAACATATTATACATTAATTAGGGATTATATCATTTTTGTGTATATAATATTATCCAATTTTTTAGTAGAATAATATTTTGAAGTTTTTTATTTTAAAAAGAATAAATACTATTTTTAGTCTTTAACTATTTGTTGGAAGGACAAAGTA
>NC_029786.2:4670486-4671306 GCF_000816755.2 Arachis ipaensis | reverse complement strand
ATATTAGTCCTTACGTTATTTCTGTTACTGATAACGTTAAAAATTGCTAATATAGTATGTTAAATGAAACTACACTACAACATACATTTAATAATTTTAATTGATTATTAACATTATAAATTTAGAAAATTAAATCAAATCAAACACAAATTAAAAAGACTTTGAGGCATTAAAATTCTTCAATTTAATATTAATTTAATCTAATTTCACAAACTTGTCATATTAACAACCAACTAAGATTGATATATGTGTGCTGCGATATTACTTAACGTGACGAATTAGTAAATTTTGATTCCATTTAGCCTCTTAAAATTTGGCAACGGCTTTCCTGACACCTTCTCCCTTCCATTTAGATCAATTTCTCAAATAATTAAAAGCTGATTAAAAATTTGTTATTTATAAAAAAATACTTTATTCTTTATGTAAATAATCAAAAACCTAAAATTGTATTTATTCTTTTGAAAAAGAACCTCTTAAAAAGTCAGAGAGTATTTTTTGACAGATAGATAGCGTATATTCGATTTCTATTTTTATTTTTAAAAATTTGTAAAAAAAAAATAGATTTTTTCATCAAATGAAAGAATTTCAAAGTGGAGAGACAGTGAATACAGGACAAGAAGGCATATTTACAGAAATGTGAGAGGTGGCTACATATGATTGGTTAATTAATAGTCCATACTAATTATGAACCTCGAACTTGCTATCAGCCATATGCGTGATAATGGGAATGAAGCTTTTACATTGGTTTCTCAATGGATGTCCAATTGTTATTCGTTCTTCTTGAAAGGTATATCTAGCTAGTTAATTATAGTAGTACATG
>NC_029786.2:4661116-4670318 GCF_000816755.2 Arachis ipaensis | reverse complement strand
AAGATACAAGATACGTCACTATTTTTATATTTGAGAAAGGTATATATCTTTATATTCGAATCTTAACTAGAAACCACTCGTAATGAACCTTCCCATTCTCCTTTTAGTAGTGTACGTACTAGTGTTAGGTTGCACATTTTATCTATTATTTTTTATTTTTTAAATAAATGCCTTTCATATTCTTTGTATAATTTACCACTCGTGTGTAATAATAGTAATAATAACGAAACCACAAAAACTTTTACTTAATTAAAAATGATAATATTCTTAATTATATACCACTACAATGGAGGCGATGCTTAGCGGCGTTTTTTTTTTTTCGATTAGCGGTGGTTTTAAACCGCCGCAGAATCAAAGACTGACGATTGACCAAACCGCCTTAGTTATAGGCACGGGGATTAAGTTTGGCGACGATTTCCAACAACCGCTGATATAACCGTCACTAAAACCGTATTTCGCCTAAAATTGAATATCCATGATATTTTTATGTTTTTATCCACTTCCAAACTCTCTATATAAATCCCATAAAAAATATTCAATTAAATAGAAAATAAATAACACATAAGAAAATGAAGTGATATTTTTTCACCTACATATATAATCTATTTAAATAGTGGTCACAACTTAACTTATGAGCATACAACACAATAAAGTGTAAATGTATGCATAGTTAATACTTTCACCGCGTGCACTACGTGCCCACTTTCACTATCTTTCTTTTTCATTTTTGTAGTAGTTGCACTACTTATTATTATATAGCTAGGTATATTCTACTTTTAACTTTAAATGATGTTATATTCATAAATTCATAATTATAATGAATAGTATAATGCTTACGTGGCTGCTACATATTACTCACATTTTGCCCTACTTCATGCAAACACCTACCCCCACTTCTTAAATTAAAGCCAATTTAGTGCTAGATATATATATTTAGTTTCTTTTTTATTTTTTTTTAAATAATTTCTATTTGAGTATTTGAAATTTTATAGGGAATAGAGTTTTTTTTAGTAGAGATAATATTTAATTTGGTCCTAAATTTACATGTAAATTTTAATTTAATCTTTAAAATTTTAATTGTCATTATTTAGTCCTCAAATTTTGCAAACATAACTCATGTTAGTGCTTGAAACAATTTTCAACGTACAAACGTTAACGAAACACTGTCGTAGACAGCCAGATGCTACACTAAACTTTATAAAATGATGTCGTTTTAGTTTTGACACTCAAATAACCCGAAAACAATATCATAAGTGGTGTTTATTAAAATTTTACCTAACAAAATAAGTGATACGACGCAGTTTATGAGCTATTTGAATGTCAAAACTAAAACTGCATCATTTTATAAGTTTCAACGTGATATCTGACTGTCTATATTAGCGTTTCATTAATGTTTTTGTACTGAAAATTGTCTCAGGGACTAATATGAGGGATGTTTATAAAGTTTGAAGACTAAATAGAGACAATTAAAACTTCAAGGACTAAATTGAGACTCGCGTATAAATTTAGGGACCACATTGAGTATTAACACTTTTTACTATTTTTTTTTTCATATTCATAATTTAAGCTTGAAATTAATTCTTAAAAAAATATCTGTTATTTTTACCTAATTATATGTTAATTTGCAAAGTTAGATGCTCCTATTGGAGGCTAACAATTGCAAAATTAGGGTATAGTGATTTTGACTTTTGGGACCTCTCATCATGGTGGTCGGTTGATGATTCAGATTTTTTTTTTAATTTTAATTTTTCCTAAAAATATTTCGCAATTATTATATTGAATGGCATGAGTACAAGTGTTAAGTGATCTGCATGAAGAGATAGCTAAATCTACCCTTTAATCATTTTTGTTGATTAAACGTTTACTTTCATCATTAACTTACTATGTGCATGAAACATTTGTCTTTGACATTATTTTACAATAATGAGTATTTTCTATTTGGAAAAGTATAGGTAAACAATGAAAATATTAAACAATATAAACAATAAATATATCGGATGTTTATTTTACTAGTGTACGGATGGTTATTTTAATATTAAAATTTAGAAAATTAAATTAGAGGTGTAGTGTATTCTGATTTGATTGGTGGTTGTTCATATTGTTCAATAAAATCATTGTCCCCCTAGCATTTCCCTTTCTATTTTGATTCCTAATAAATCATAAGTGCATGAGATGACTTACAAATTTAACACTTATTATTGCTTAAAATAATGTTTTTAAAAGAAATTAAAGGGTGTGACTAATCATTTATAACACGTGATATGTCACATGTCATCATTTTAAAAAATTTGGAAAAACAAATATTAGTTTTAATTAACATGGCATGTTACCTATCACTTAATATGACATATAAGTATTATCACTTAACATGGTATCTTCACTTCTTATATTACTCCCTTATCTCAACGAACAATATAAATAAATAAGCATGAAATTTTTAAATTTTTTTTTGTTTTCTATGGTATTTTTCAGTTCGCAAGTTAAAGGATTAATTTGTCGTGGATCGGAGTTCCATTTAAGGATTTGTTACTAGCCAATGGGTTGCTGCATGCACAAGGCGTGATTCGAATCCATAACACTTGTTTAAGTGAATTAGTGAGTTAACCACTAGACCAACCCAACATGGTTATTAAATATGAAATTTTTTTTTTTTGGTATACAATAAATATGAAATTATAACCTATCATTTCCCCACATGTTCTTTTTTTTTTTTGTGGTATTGGGTTCCTCAAGTATCTAGTAATTTCACTACCCATATTAAGTTTTGTTTGAAGGATTTCAAACTATGGAGGGAAAACAAAATAGTCTACATAGTTGAGAAGATCCATTTGCATTTGAGAAAGCCTAGAAAAAGAAAAGAATATACTTTTGGAATAATATTTTGGTCATAATGCTTTTGGAAAAGTTATTTGGGCCATTTATATACTAGTATTGGGCTTTCTATCTCTCACTATTGGGCTCACATGCTTTCTATTCTAGCAATAATAACACTACATCAATAACTTTCATTATTGGACTCCAGCCCATTGGAATAAGAAAAAGAACACTTTCATTGCATTTGTTTCTACGAAGAATTTGATCAATCATCTAAAGTGAAAAAATAGATAAAATGATAAAATAGATGATTAATTAACATTAATTTTAGAGTAATATTTTAAATAGGTCTCTAAAAAATTTACGATCGGACAAATTTATCCCAAATAAAATTTAACTAAAATTTTGACTCTGATGTTTTTAGTTATATACCAGATACGTCTCCATGGCAGTTTGACTCGGTCAGGATGTCCTACGTGGAGGTTAAAGGGCTGACGTATCAGATTAACTGCCACGTGTCACCTCCAGGACAATTTGGTCCCCATCCAAGCTGGACAAAACGACGTCGTATTGGATCATGAGGCGAACGACGTCATTTCGTGGAGGACAAATTCATCCCCACCAGACCTATATGCCTGTTCAAGAGGACCTATCTGTTTGATGATTATGCTTCTATAGGGATCTATTTGTCTGATAATAACCTATAATTGGTGACATTATTCTCAAATATATTCATTGTCTTTTTTTAGTTTCATTGAAAACACAAGCTGATGTATCTGGACCTACTAGCTTGCAAAATTCTAATCCTCCTTCTCATGACGCTCAAATTGAAGATTCTCCTTCACATGTCACAAAAAAATGTCTCAGACAATCCCAAAGTATGCTAATTTTGAATGACTTAATACGTATGTTGAAATCTGTATGAAACATCCTCATAATAATTTTGTTAATTTCAGGCTCAGTAACCTTTTAGACGTCCAAAGCAAACAATAATCAGGCTCAAGGCCCAGAAGAATGTTAGTGCTAAGAACATGGCAGTTGAAATCAGTGACACAACATCTAGATTGTTCAAATTTATTCCAACACCGGGATAAAAATGGATGAAACAAACCAAAAGCAATGTGTTTCTTTTATACTATTTCACCACAATTGATTTCATGCATATCCATCTAAATATAATGAGACATTTTAATCTAATAATTTGATAATCAACACGGAGTAAAACTTGCCTAAACAACCACCACATACATACAAAACACAACTACAACTACCAATGCCCCCAATTAATATACCCCTAAACAAAGCAAAAACAGTATGCTTCTTCACAATTTGGCTATCCTCATTCTTTTTCAACAACAGATTTTCCAACTGCTTCACTCTCTCCTCCAAGCCATCGTTCAACATACACATTAAGTCATTTAAAATTAGCATACTTTGTGATTGCCTGAGACATTTTTTTGTGACATGTGAAGGAGAATCTTCAATTTGATTGTCATGAGAGGGAGGATAGAATTTTGCAAGCTACCAGGTCCAGATACATCAACCTGTGTTTTCAATGAAACCAAAAAAGGACAATGAATATATTTGAGGGTAATGTCACCAATTATAGATCAGATAAATTTCCTCAAACAGGCAGATAGGTCCCTCATTTAAAACGTTGCCGTTTCGCAACTCTGCCTTCCATGGTGGGGACGAATTTGTCCTCCACGAAACGACGTCGTTCGCCTCATGATCCAATACGACGTCGTTTTGTCCAACTTGGATGGGAACTAAATTGTCTTGGAAGTGACACGTGACAGTTAACGTGACACGTCACTCCTTTGACCTCCATGTAGGACGTTATGATCAGGTCAAACTGTCATGGGAGCGTATCTGGTGTATAACTAAAAATGTAAGGGTTAAATTTTATTTAAATTTTGTTGGAGACAAATCTATCCGACCGTAAATTTTTTGGGGATCTATTTGAGGTATTACTCTTAATTTTATAATTTTCATAAAATATGTGCCTCACAATCTTAATTTGAGAGTGATTAACTCCTCATTTTAGAGGATCTTGATCCTTCTATGAAATAGGCCAGTAACTAATTTATGTTGGTCAAATCATCGAGTGATCTCATTCATTTGTTTAAATAAGTATCGAAGATTTCAATTCTGTCTTGTATATATAATAATTTATTGACTAATAATAAATCTTTAAATATCATGAAAAAACAAAAAAAAAAAATCGTTTTATATACCAAAAAAAGAAACTTTTATTAGTAATAAAAACTTCATAATCACATAGTAATCAATTTTAATCATAATAATATAAACAAATACCAATAATAATTCAAAAGACACAAACAAGGCAAGACAAGCGTAATGCACTAATGCTGAATTTGAATACTACAAGTTGGTGAAAGCTTTATCACGCTCACAATTATTGATATTCTAATTAATTAAATACATGACACGCTTATATGTTTGTTTTTAGAGACGTAGTTAATTAATTAATCAATTTCGTTACGTTATTAATAATATTTCTGTCAATTTTTGCCAACTCTTATTTATAATTGTATTTAATAAAAGTGTCTTTATAAATATTTCTGGATGTGTCTCTTTATATATATGTTTAAAATATAATAATTAATTATTATTAACAATAAATTAACAGATAATATATTGATATCCTATACTTTTTCATAAGATTATTACGTGTTGTTATCATTACGAGTTTTAAAGTTGAAATTGTCATATAATGAAACCGCGTGGATGTTTGACTTGTTCTTAAGTTTCTAATTCTTGTGTCAAATTTTATCACTATTTTTCCACTAAATTGACTCTTGTCAACGAGTGTTCTAATAAAGACATTAATTAAAATATTTAATAGAAAAATATAAAAAATTAAATAATTATCGTTTTAGTGTATTTAAAATATATTTATTAAAAAATAATTTTTTTTACTAATAATAGTTTTAGTAAATATCTTATAAGAGTAACTTTTATCCCAAGAAAAAAAACGCTTTTTAATTTACATATGGCGCTAGAGTACGTGCTGGACTCCATTATGGAGAAGGGGTGTGCTTAACATGTTTGTGGTGTTAGGAGGGAACAACTCGGATCCTGCGAGTTGACACCATCCACATGGACAGTCCGATTTCATTCACCATGTGATTTCAGCTCTCAGTTCACCAAAACAATTTCTATCTATACTCAAAACGGAGGGTCCGAGTTTTTTTCAAAATCAAAGCATGGAACTCGGACCATGCGACTTGTACTACATTGCATATTAAAAAACCACGTTAAGGTAACACGGAGGGTCCGATTTAGAGCACCCCAAATTTTATTTCTCATTAGTATATAAATCGGACCGTGTGATTTGATAGGCAAAATTTATAAACAAAGAAAACGCACGGTCCGAGTTCTTCTCTATGACACTGACAAAAAGCTGTCCCACATATACGTCTAGTCCCCCATGCTTCCATATCCAAAAAAAGCACACGTATAGATTCCATTTCGATAAAATTGAGCCGAAAAAAAACCCTTAGAAAATTTATATATACTTCAATGTTTCATGTTCTGTAGCAACCCAACACGTCAAAAGCTAACAATAAATTTTCATGAATTCCAATCAAATCATGCTACTTCCACTATCTATATAATACATATAAATTCCAAAGTAAAATAAATAAATAAATAAATAAATAGATGTTGATTAACAAAAGGTCCACTTGTGTGAATTCTATTTTAACTTGTTAAGAACCCCATTTGTTGTTTAGAAAATTATTCTCTCAAGAAAATATCTCTCTTTATCTCCTTTTCTTTTCTCCATAGTATATACATATAAAAATAATTAAGCTTATGTTCTTATTTATTTTTTCTATAAAAAAGGAAAATTTTCAATTTCTATAATCTTGCCTGGCCAGCGGTGGTTTCAAAACCACCACTAGATTATCTGATGCAATATATTGGATTAGCAATGATTATATTAGTAATTGTTAAAAATTATCGCAAAATCTAATTCTCGCACCACAAACTAAACCGTTTGATATAATTGCGGGAATATGATTTTTTACAGTTTAAAACTGTCGCTATTATTAAATAAACTGCCACAATTTACTATATATCTTATAGTGATAAATAAAATAAAACAACACAAAAAACATACATAATTATTATATTAATTAAAATCTAATTATTCAAAACGCATATATATTTATAAACATGTAAAACAATTCAAAAATGACGTGATCTTAGGATAGGAAAATATTATATATTATACATACACCCAATGAAAACCCGTGCTGTAATTAAAAAGCAAAATAATGATGTGATTTCATTAGGAATAATTTAATTAGTCTACACACATCGAAAATTATTGACTATTATATATATATATACTCTAAAATTATGTTAATAAGTTAAGTACTTTTTTCGTTTTTAAGATCTTGGGTCAAAATTAAAATCGTTTCAGATATTTTTTTGTTATTAAAATTATTATCAACGTTACAAAACATTATAAAATCATCTTTTTGTCTATAAACACCATTTTTATTACGATTTTATCCTTAAAAAAACCCTCCCCCACCGTCCACTAACCCCCTTTCATCAATCATCATCATCACAACAAGCCTTTTTTTCTCTTTCTTTTTCCCAGACTTTTCCTCTCCTTCGCCAAATTACTTTTAACTGAAAAAAGTATAAAATAAAAATAAAAAATAAAAGAGGTAGAGAATATTTAAAGGGGTGAGAGGGGAAGTGGAATCGGAGTGGAAAACATTGAGATCGTAAGAGGGATGTTCGATGGGGAGGCCTTCGAACTCATCCTCGTCCAGAAATCGAAAATGGTAGGTGGAGAGTGGTTGGATCGATAGAAGCGTCTTCGAGTTCGTTGTCTTCAACTTCGAATCCCCCAACATAGCGGTGCTGAGACATGTTCTGGGAAGGGAGAGGCGGCGCTTGTAGTTGCTGTTGGCTTTCGACAGATGACGACAGTGGGTGACAGTTGGAAGGAAGAGGAAGAAGAAAAGAAGGGGATGAAGAAGGAGGATAGAACCGGCGCACTGAGGGTGGCGGTGACCAGAGGTTGATGGCAGTAGGTTTCTGCACCGTCACTTCCTTCTTCCTCTTTTTGTTCTTCATTTTTTTTAATTTTTGAAGAACATTAAACATCATTTCTCTTTTTTTAATTTCTTTTGTTCCTGATTTTAGATCTGAAGTTGTGGTTGATGATTACTGAATTGTTGTTAAATTTAGAATTTTTTAATTTATTTTGGAAATGTTGCTGTTGATTATATTTTGATTTTGCTATTGCTGAATTTATTGAAATTGCTGAATTTGTTATTGAATTTATTGTTACTGTTGCTGAATTTCGTTTGTGGGTGGGTGATAATGAAAAAGGTATAATGGTAAAGAAGGTGTAGTGTAATGGTGGCAGTGGTGATGGTTATGAGAAAAGAAAGAGGGAGAGGGAGAGAGATGCAGCGATGACGATGATTATGCATAATTGTCCGAAAGGGAGAGGGAAAGGGTGAGGATAAGGAGGGTTTTTTATTTTTGTTTAAGGGCAAAATTGTCCAAAAAATATCGTTTATGGACAAAAGGACGATTTTTTAACGTTTTATAACATTGAGAATGATTTTAATACGAAAAAAAGATCGAAAACGATTTTGATTTTGACATCAAACCTTAGGAACAAAAAAAGTGCTTAACCCATCTTATTATATGTAAGTTTGAAAAAGTTTTAATCTATATAGTAGGAAATAGCTTGATAATGTGATGAAACTATTTTTTTAAAAAAAATTTAAACGGCTAACCCGTTTAGCCCGCGGGCTAGCCCGTTTAACCCGTCATTTTTTTCGGGTTAATCGGGCTCAGCCCGTTTTAAGCTAACAAAAAAAAACACATAAATAATTATATCTCTAATATATATTTTTTCTTCTTTTAAACAAAATAAAATCAACTATTTCATATAAATACCATAAATAATTGCCCACATAAAAATACATATATGAATATGCAATGAACTCGTGCGTATTCATATTTTTGTTAAGTAAAAGAAAAAATACAGTACAGATCGATCGACAAATTTAATTTTTTCAAAAAATTTGATTATTCTGTTACTAAAAATTTGACAATTTTAGTAGGTACTTTAATGAAAAAAAGTATAAAATATATATAATATATACATACAAGTATATATTTGCTTGGATTTATTCAAATCATTCTCAAATTCTCTTTAAATTCTTTTTTTAAACACTATAAATAAAAGATTTAGTACATATCTAAGGTATAATTTATATTTCTAATCTTACATTTTTTAGACTTTTACTAATTTGAACGTATAAACTTTTTGTAAATACTCTCTCGTTCTCATAAAATATCCAAACTAAAACAAAAAAATCCGTTA
>NC_029786.2:4660538-4661019 GCF_000816755.2 Arachis ipaensis | reverse complement strand
TGATAAATTTAATCAATATATTTAAAAAAACTTAAATGACCCTAACAATTATATAAACACACAACGAGATTCCTAACAAAAAAATTTATCAATCATAACTAGTTAATTCTTAACAGATAAATCAACAATTTAACATGTAACATAAGTTTATTTTGTTAATACAAAGAAAAAATATTAACAAAAAAATTAGTCTGTCTCACAAAAATAAAAATAAAAAACTAGAAAATTTTTTTATTGAGAATCTGGTTGTTTTTTGAGATAATTATCGGAGATAATTTAAAATTTTTTAAAATAAAATGATCTCACGTGCTGATCACGTGCAGATGCCCAACAAGAAAATGAAACGTGGAAAGCTGCTTAAACAAAAAACATGGAAGGCGTGTTCGTTTGTGATACTTCCAAAACGTGTTTCTTTTTAATAAATCTTTTTTATTTTTTTAAAATATCAAAAAAATTATTAACAAAATAAATTAAAACTCCT
>NC_029786.2:4658540-4659786 GCF_000816755.2 Arachis ipaensis | reverse complement strand
TTAAAATTTCAGTTTTTTTTTTAAATTTTAGTATTTCAGTATTTTTAAAAAATAGAGATATAAAATACTAAAATTTTTAAAACGGAAATTGAAATTTTAATAACATTTTATACCTAAAATATCTTAATTTCAATTAATTAATTCTAACTTTATTCTTTGTGCAAATTAAATTAGAATTTCATTCTTATTTCAATTTCTATCTCTCACTTTAAATTAAACACAATACTAAGACTTATTTCAGTTTTAGTCTCTCTGTCTTTATCTCTTAATCTCTCCGTCTTTATCTTTCTTCTAAACGCTATCTTAGTATTTGATTGATTTAAGAGTGTTTGAGACTAAAATAATTTGCATACAAAAATTAAAATAAAATTATATTTTTTATTTAAAAGAATTAAAATTGAGATTCAAAACAGACCTAAATTTTATCAAATAAACTAATTTATTCTATGTTCAAATGAGCTTTTCATTTAGTTCAAATTGAATAGTTGGCATAAAAAGCTTGTTAGGAGTAGGAAAATGGATCTATCTATCTAATATCAATTTGTATTTAAAAGCTGTGGAAAAAAGAGAAATAAAGTGCCAAAATAATCAAGATCAGTGGATGTCTCAATATGTTTTCCTCAACTCATCAATGTGACTACTTAACTAAGTTGAATTGACTACAATAATAAAAAATTGGGTTTTTTTCTAAAATAATAAAAAATAATGACAAAGGACAACAACAAAATTGGGTTTTTTTCTAAAATAATAAAAAATATTATTTTTTAATTTTAATTTTTTAAATACGATTTTTTTTAAAAGCAAGTTCGCTGCATTCCGGCAAACTCTATAATTTTTATAAGGTTCGTCTAATTCCGGCGAACTCCACTTCAAATTAAAAAAAAAATAGTTAACTCAAATCCTTAAGCTTTACAATGGACAATGGCAACCGTTATCATCGTTTTCAGAGTATATAGAAATACACAAAAGTATATAGGGATGAGGCATATTTTTATTGGGAAAATAATAATTTTTTTATTTATAATGAAAAAATCCTTGTTAAATATAGCTTGTGCATCTGTGTATTTCTGAAGACGATGAAAATAGTTATAATTACTGCCAGCAATGTTGAAGAAGTTATGCTTGTTGATTGTGTATTTTTGTATACTCCTACGTACTCTTGGACGCGATAATAATAGCTTAAAAATTTGAGAAAAAAGTTAAAAAATAGAATTTTAAAAAATAATAAAATTTTTTATTTTATTTC
>NC_029786.2:4658141-4658502 GCF_000816755.2 Arachis ipaensis | reverse complement strand
GTTATTTTATTTAGTAACAAAGTCATATTATTATTATTATTATTAAATAGAATAATTAATTCCAATATCAACATATAATTTAATAATTTCTCAATTAAGTAGGTAATTGCATGGAACAAACACCTGGCTAAATCTACTAATCATACACTTTTAGGAACAAACATGTGAAGTAAAGTGAGATATGCATGTGTGAAGTCTTAATTACATCGCATGCTATAAATTATAGTATCAAAATTTTATATCAAAGGCATAAATGTAAATGTAGCGATTTTCTAAAGTCGTCAAGTAATGTTTTCCGGTGAGTAAATTTCTAAAATAATGGTTTTTAAAAGTTTATATAGTAAACAAAAATAAATTTAAA